>NC_056739.1:156270139-156430139 GCF_019279795.1 Protopterus annectens
TCTAGCTGGTTAACCTTTACTGTCCCAGTGTCTTCTATTAAAACATATACATTTAATTTAGTTACAATAATACATGTACATTTCTTTTCATTCCAGCAGGGTGCACTGTTGATATATTTTAACACAAGCAAGCCTCACAAATACGTTTTCAGCACAAGCGTCTGTACAAATCAGTTTGATACACAAATGACATATAATTATTTACAAAATTCAGCTAGCTGTGTTGGCATAAGTCATACATCCACTGCCCTACTTCCCCTGGCATGGCTGGCAGTACCTCCTATTGTCACACAAATGTCCCAATTTTAACAGCAGCTTGTGTTCTATACTTAACTAAAAACTCTACCAGAGCAGGTATTTCACTTAAGACTCCTCTATCCCTTTCTCTTTCTCTGATATTAATCCCTTATAGGGTAGGCAGTCACTAATCTGCAGTACAAACGTCTGCTTGGCCTCATCCCACTCTCTTACCTTCCCCTCTCTAGTTATTTGTTCCCAGTACCTTGGCTCCTTTGATGATTTTTTCCAGTAAGTACTATACTCGTTTGCTTATTTTCTATACTATACCGCTACTTACAGTCTACCCCATCAGTAAAATCTTTCTCCTTTCCCATGAGGGTTTCAGCAGTATTGTACTTTGTACTACTAGTTGACATCATGGTATATTATCTGGGCCTGTAGCGTTATTTTTGGGTTTGGATAGAGATTCATTGCAGTGCCTTAGCTAGGGTTGGGGGCAGGGGTAGCTGCTTTGGGAACAAGTTATTATGGGGCAGAATTGTCTCTGTAAAAGAGCTACCTGCCAGTTACTGCAGCTCAGTAACAAGGTCATGTCTGGTTGTTTGCTGGGTGAGAGTGCAGTACTTGGTACTGATTTAAGAAGCCATGATTCAACGTCATGGCTGCACAGATTATTGTAATTAGTAACTGTAGTAAGAAGCTAGTATAGAATTGCTTTTTGCTACAGTTTCTGAAAGGTGTGAAATACTTGTTTGGGGGTCCTGAACTTCACAGGATGTTCTCCCCCTCTCTCTCTATCTTTTTTTTTTTTGTTCTCATCTTTAGTTGCAGCACCATTTGGTGGAATTCCCAGGGTGCCAACTGACCTAAACTACAGCTATTCTTGTAGGATCTGTTCCATAGAGATTTTTAGGGAAAAGGAAATTTAGTGATTCAAGGAGGAAACACAGAGGTGAGTGTGATGGGTGAAGCTGGAGCTGAATTTATGAGCTAGGATGTTGGCTATGGCATTGTGATTAGAACAGGTAGTACCCTTTGAATTGAGCTCTGTGCAGTAGTGGGTCTTACTTATAACACTCTTAATATAGTTAACAAAGGCCTTATGTTTATCTTTGGGATAGGTAGTTCATACCCTGCCTTAGTCTTCCTAATAGTCTGCTTGACTTCTTTGCCAACCTGACAAATATCTTCTTTTGGTGGGCAGTGAGAAATCTTCTATATTACGCAGATAATTTTTTCCTCTTATTATAGAATTTGCTTAATCAGGAGTTCCACTTTATGGATTTATTTTTAAATGTACAATTATGTTTATACCAGATAGGGATGGAGTTCTAAATACATTGGTTTAGATAGGCAAAGTGTTCAGAGGGATATGTAGTGGCCTTAATGACTGGTCAGTAGAGAGTTGGTTTAGAACTAGTTCAGGCCCTCAGACAAGGATATTAGGTTGGCTTTGGATTATGATAGTGTTACTGAACAGATGATACTACTTTTGAGACAGAAGATGGCAGACTGTGATCAGATTTGAACAAGGGGGGGATGACAATAGTAGGGATCCAGACAAAAACAAGATTTCTAAGGATAAAGCACTAATTACCACAGCACTAATTATCCCCAGCACTAATTACCCCCAGCCCTAATTAAACCTAGCACTAGACCCCCCTATACTGTCCAGAAGGACAAGGCTCTCTATTTGTCCCCACCAGGCAATCAGAAAAACAGCTTACTCTACCTATTCAGGCATGTCCAAAGGGCAGTTTCCGGTGTACTCTCCAGTCCAACTGGTGAATCTGGGCATTTTGAGGCAATGTTACAACTGCCTCATGTACACAGACACCCCTCTCCTCCTACCACCAAACATTAATATATGCGAGAGATGCAATTATACAGCCAAACTGGAGGCAAAGCTCTCTCAACCCAAGACTGGAACTGACAGTCGGGAGGAGAAGGGTAATACTTGCAACACACCACCAGTCTCACATAAACCTAATAAACCAACACCGGCAAATAACACACATGATTACATGAAAACATACTCGGAGGCTTTAAATATAAAACAAAAGCAACAGAGACCTCCAAAGCAGACATCCAAGCAACCTCCACACCCCATCACCAACCATGAAACACATAATTCACATAATCAGTGTGCCACGCAATCACAGCCCTTAACGCAAAATAACATACCCAACACACTAGTAATTGGCGACTCTATGGTCAGGCACACTGATGCCCCACTATCTAGGCTGGACAAGGAGAAGGTTACAGTTAGCTGCCTGTCGGGTGCCAGGATCCGTCATATAACACAAGCACTCAGGTCACTCCAGAACAAGTACAAATATGACTCTGTTATTGTCCATGTTGGTGTGAATGACCTGAGACATACCTCCCTGGACTACATGAAAAGAGACATGGAAGAGCTTTCTGATCATGTAGCCCAGGCCGGTATGACCCTGACCCTGAGTAGCATCCTGCCTCCACCAAGAATGATGCCACAGTATAAAGAACAAATGATCAATTTTAACAATTGGCCAAGTTTCTGGTGTCATTCAAAGGGGATCCAGTATCTGTCCGCCTGGGATGACATGCTCGACAAGCCACATTGCTTCGCAAGAGATGGCATGCACCTGTCACCCTTAGGCTTTCGAATAATGGCCAAGGCTCTTGCCGCCCCCATAGTGCCTTTTTTAGGCAAGGCTCAAAAGACAAACCCACCACCATAAATAGCACAAGTAACCAAAAACTGAGGGTAATGCTACTCAATGCCAGAAGTCTAAACCTCAAAATGCATGCACTCGAGGCATTCCTCAGTATGGAGAACATTGACATCTGTGCAGTAAAAGAAACCTGGTTTAAGGCTCCTGAGAACATCCCAGCACTACTAGGCTATGACTCATACCATACCTTTCGGCCACAGAACTAGGACCGAAACACAGAAGGCAGGGGTGTATCCATATTCATCAAGGATACCCACACCTCCAGGTTAGTGGCACAGCACAATGCATCAGAGATCATCCATGTACAACTAACAATGGGCAAAACTGCAATCCAAATTGTAGCTTGCTACAGATCACCCACCATGGCCCAGGACCCCCATTCCACATTTCTGGAGACACTGGGAAATATAAAGGTCCTACCAAACACCCTAATACTGGGTGATTTCAATTACCCAAACATAAAATGTGAGAACTACTCAAGTACTAACTCCCTTGCCCAAAGCTTCCTAGAATTTATAAACTTGAACACCACGGATCAACTGGTCAACACCCCCACCAGAAGGAACAACATATTGGACCTGGTCATCACCAATATGGGCAACCGGTGTTCCATACCAGAGGTCAACCCCTCACTGGTTAGATCAGACCATAGACTCATCACTCTGGATATCCACATTCCACCCCCACCCCAATCAAGGAAACCACCATGAAAACCTTTTCAAAAGCAAACTTCACTTTACTTAAGACCGAGGTGGAAAGGTTCACAGCCCCCATTCTAAAGGACAATGCTGTCCAAGCTGCTGAAACCTTTACAATGGCACTCTATGGGCATCTGCAGGAATGCATGGATCGTGCTATCCCAACTAAAACCAAGACTCACTCCTCCAAGAAAAGGAAACCAGTCTGGTGGACCCCTGCCACAAACAAGCTATACAACAGAAGGAGGAAACTAGTACAGAAAAGAGTAAAATCCCAAGAAGGAAAGACATCCCTGATCAGTATCCGCAAGAAACTACGATCCCTCATTAAATCATCCAAGGCTAGTTTAGAAAGAAAAATTGCGAATGACTCCAAAGATAACCACAAAGCGTTCTTTAGCTATGTCAAGAACCTAAGTGGAAACTCTCAGATCTGCTCTGAGTTAGTGCAGAATGGCACAAAATACACTGAACCGACTGATATTGCCAACATTCTGGCAGACAGGTTTAGTGCAAACCTCACCCCCCCTCTTACCCCCTAAAGGGCCCATAACCATACAAGAAGAATGTAGGGCCCCATCAGTCACCGACACAGGTTAAGACAGCCCTATCCAAAGCCAAAAACACAGCTTCAATGGGACCGGACGGTGTCCCAGGCTGCATCTTACAAGAGCTCCAAAATTAACTAACTCTTCACCTAAACTCACTGTTCAAACTCAGCCTCTCTACAAGCTATGTACCCACAGAGTGGCACTCAGCAACAGTTATCCTGCTCCACAAAGGTGGAGCCACAACAGACCCCGGGAACTATCGCCCTATAAGCCTGACTAGCCTGGTCTGCAAGGCTATGGAATGCATCTGCATGTAATTCATTAACAGAGACATTGGGAACCTCCAAACCTTGGACTCTACCCAGTTTGGCTTTGTTAAGGGCAGATCATGCCTCCTAAACCTGGTGGACTTCTTTGAGACAGTTACCAAGGCATTAGATGAGGGAAAAGAGGTCCACAAAGCCTACCTAGACCTCGCAAAGGCTTTCGACACCTTTCCCCATTCTAGTATTATAGACAAGCTCACCAGCTTGAACATAAACCCCTACATCACGAGATGGGTTGCCAACTGACTCATGGATAGAACCCACATGGTGAGAGTTGCAGGCAATACGTCCGACTCTAAACTGGTTACAAGTGGCGTCCCCTAGGGATCAGTCCTAGGACCCCTCCTGTTCAGTATATACTTCTCAGAGGTACAGGCAAGCATAGGAGGACTATGGCTGACTAAGTTCACAGAGGACTGCAAACTAGGGGCCATAATTGATTCTCCAGCTGATACAGACACCCACCAGATGGGTCTCACTGAGACGGATACCTGGTGTCAAAATCATGACCTCAAGCTAAATGCCAAAAAGTACATAGTCATCCCCTTTGGAAAAAAGAAAGTACCTGTGAACTACCACATAGGTGGCAGTGCCCTAAATACAGAAAATGTAATAAGGGATCTGGGGACCCAAGTAGATCGTAATCTCTCCTTTGATAATCATGTTGCCAAGGTGGTTAGAAAATCCTTCTTTGTGGCCCACCTAATCACAAAAGGGTTTGCATCTAGAACAAAAAAGGTTATTGTGCCTCTCTACTCATCACTCATTAGACCCATCATAGAATACAACGCCCCATTTGGGATGTACCTTACAAGACACCTGCAACAGCTGGAAAGACCACAAAAGTACCTCACCAAGAGGATTACTGGCTTCAAACAGATGCCCAATGCAGCCCGACTCAAGAAACTCCAGCTGTACTCGGTTGCATACCGCTTACTCAGAGGTGATCTCTGCCTGGCATACAAGGCCATGTCCAACCCAGAATTGATGAACATGCTCCACCTAAAAAAAAACAAATCCCGGAGAGCCACACGCTCTACAGATATAAACCTCACCACAATGATAAATAGGACATGCTGGAGGGATAGATTCCTTTCCCAGAGACTCCCCATGCTTTGCAACAGGATTCCAGTATACATCAGGCAGAGCCCCTCAATATCACTCTTCAAGAGAAACCTTGATGGGTGGATGGGAAACAGAAAATTTACCCCGGGGATCACTGCAGTGGCTCTGCTGGGCAGTGGCACAGGGAACTAATAGCTCTGCTGGACAGAGGCACAGGGAACTAATCTAAGGGGGTGGTGAAAGCCAACACATTCTGGCTAGGCTTTTAAATGCCCTTGGGCAGATAGCCTAGTACTTACCTATGAACCTATGAGGTCAAGTATGTTGTTATCTCTGGTGGGAACGTGGACTATTTGATTAAGGGAATTAGTACTGAGAAATTGAGAGAAACAGCTTGCACATTTATTACTTCTTGTATACGATTACCAGTTAATAGATGGGTAGGCAAAGTCACCTAGGGTTAGCAAATTTGGGGTAAAGTCACCTAGGGTTAGTATATTGGGGCTAAGAAGTACAGACTTCAACTTACCAAGGTAGCATAGTCATCAGGAGATACTTAGGGTGATCTGTAGTTGACAGTAATGTGGCAATTGGTTTTATTTAGTGCAATTAATTTGTGCAGGAGTTCCATAGTGGTATCATGAGGGAATTTGGCAGGATATAATAAGGATGCCGTCTGTGTGTAGTCTGGATGTCTTCCCTGTGATCACTTGGATTTTCATACAGACGGAAAATGGTCAGTGAGTACATACAGACTCCACACAGATGGAACCACAGCCAGAAACTCAACCAGAGAATCAATGATGCTCACTACACCACTGTGCCAATGATCAGCTGATAGAACACACATCCTACCCAGACTGCCACAGCCTAACCAACAACCCCCATACCCAGCAATAAGAACCACATTTATCAATCGTGTACACCTTAGATATTAAACTGTAATAAAATAAAAAATAATACTTATCCACAGTAATTTAATACACATACATGATCATCAGTTATAGACACTTGTATGATTGTGACTATAATCTCAGATGTTTGTGATTCAAATAATGAATAAATATATAAATAACCACCACAGAGAAATGTGCCTTCTCAACTCACTACTGTCTGAATACAGTGTATAGCCTACTGCAACTCCCACAACTTACTGCTACACCTTTCAGTTAAAGAATCGAGGAGAAAGCTAGTAAAAATGGGGGACAAAGGACCAAAATCAGGAAGATATTGTCCTTAACTTCGAAAGATGCTGTAACAGCTTTGCATTCACGTGCTTTTTCTGAAGGCTGTTATATCAGAAACTTGTGTATCTGTCATTATTTAATTTTTGCAATCTTCACTGAAACGCCAAGAAAAAGCACAAGAATGACAAGGAACAGACCAAAATATGATGCAAAAATCACAGACATTCTGCAAACCTGACGACAGCTCTGAGCATCTATGCCCTCAACACACACACACACACACACACACACACACACACACACATGTACAGTGGATATAAGAAGCTTACTCACCCCTGTCAAAATGCCAGGTTTTTATGATATAAAAAAATTAGACCACAATAAATCATTTCAAACCTTTTCCCACCTTTAATGTGACCTATAACCTGTACAATTCAGTTAAAAACAAACAAATCTGTTAGGGGGAAAATATAAAACATAAAAAACATGCAATACACTGGTTGCACAAGTGTGCACATCCTTAAACTAATACTTTGTTGTGTGTGTACACCCTTAAACTAATACTTTGTTGAAGCACCTTTTGATTTAATTACAGTCTTCTTGGGTACACACCTGCTATCAATTAAAGAGCCTCTGATTAACCCCAAATAAAGTTCAGATGTCCTAGTAGGATTTTTCTGACATTTCTCAGTTGCCTGGTACAGCAAAAGCCATGGTTCACAGAGAGCTTACAAAGCATCAAAGGGATCACATTGTTGAAAGGTATCAGTCAGGAGAAGGGTTCAAAAAATTTTTCACAGCATTGGATATACTATGGAACACAGTGAAGACAGTCATCAAAAAGTGGAGAAAATATGGGACAGCAGTGACATTGCAAAAAACTGGACTTCCCTTCAAAATTGATGAAAAGACAAGACGAAAACTGGACAGGGAGACTGCCAAGAGATCTACAGCAACACTGAAGGAGCTGCAGGAATTTCTGGCAAGTACCGGTTGTGTACTACATTTGACAACAATCTCCTTTATTCTCCATATGTCTGGAGTATGGGGTAGAGTTGCAAGATGGAAGTGTTTTCCTACACAGATAAACATCCAGGCCTGGCTAAAATTTGTAAAACAATACATCAAGTCTCCCAAAAGCATGTGGAAAAATGTGCTATGGTCTGATGAGACGAAGGTTGAACTTTTTAGCCACAATTCCAAAAGGTACGTTTGGTGCAAAAACACTTCTCATCACCAAAAGAACACCATCCCCATGGTGAAGCATGGTGGTGGCAGTGTCATGCTTTGGGGTTGCTTTTCTTCAGCTGGAACTGGGGCTTTAGTCAAGCTGGAGGGAATTATGAACAGTTTCAAATACCAGTCACTTTTGGCTCAAAACCTTCAGGCGTCTGCTAGAAAGCTGAAGATGAAGAGGAATTTCACCTTTCAACACGACAATGACCCCAAGCATACATCCAAATCAACAAAAAAATGGCTTCACCAGAAGAAAATTAAAGTTTTGGAATGGCCTAGCCAGAGCCCAGACCTAAATTCAACAGAAAATCTGTGGGGTGACCTGAAGAGAGCTGTGCACAAGAGATGCCCTCACAATCTGACAGATTTGGAGTGCTTTTGCAAGGAAGAGTGGGCAAATATTGCCAAGTTAAGATGTGCCATGCTGACAGACTCCTACCCAAGAAGACTGAATGTTGTAATTAAATCAAAAGGTGCTTCAACAAAGTATTAGTTTAAGGACGTGAACACAAAACAAAGTATTAGTTTAAGGGTGTGCACACTTATGCAACCAGCGTATTGTACGTTTTTTATTTTTTATAATTTTTCCCCTAGCAGATTTTGTTTGTTTTTCAGTTGAATTATACAGGTTATAGGTCACATTAAAGGTGGGAAATGTTGAAATGATTTATTGTGGTCTCATTTTTTTATATCACAAGAACCTGGCGTTTTAACAGGGGTGTGTAAACTTTTTATAGCCACTGTATATGTATGTGTGTGTGTGTGTGTGTGTGTGCGTGTGTGTGTGTGTGTGTGTGTATATATATATATATATATATATATATATATATATATATATATATATATACACATATACACACATGCATACATACATTATACACACATACAGCCATGAGTTACAACCAGTCATATGACTGCACACCACAGAATTGTTTTACTGTGTTCAGATAAATAAATGAATACCTAAATAATGGGCACACAAGAGTGTATCTTTACAGCTCAATATTATCATAATACAATGTACAACATTTTGTTACCCCTATCCCATACACAGGCACACACAACTCTCATCCCCAGACTTATCTCAAGAATGCAGAAGAAAGCTAAAAATAATTGAGGGGTAAAGGACCAATATTGGGGGCAGATATTGTTCTTATATACTTAGAAACTTACTAGAATAACAGGCTTTTCATCAACATGCTTTTTTTCTGAAGGTTATTAAACCTGAAATACAAATTTATGTCATTATTTTGTGACTGCAGTCCTCAGACACTCATTACTTGCCAGAAAAACAAAGCCCAAAATATAAGGCAAAAATCTGAGGCCTTTTGTGAAAACAAGGCTAGAAGGCACTTATGCTCCAGCACAATACTTCATATATAACACACACATACACACACTTTTTAAACAAGAAACATATTTATTAAATTATCACTTAGGACATTGGTGAGTATACATTTATATAAATTAGAACAAACCACATTGACATATTTTCATTTGCAAACATACGTCACTTATATTCTGTCCAGTTATCGGCAGTCAAACATTACACAGCTCATTCAGTTCCTGCCTTCCCTTAAACCCAAGTATCCCTCCAAAATATTATTCTGCATGCATTGTTCCCACAATTCCCATTTTTGTCTATGTAATTTGCTCCTACCCTTTTCTAAAGATCCGACTTCCTGTTCTTTTATCTCTGTTACAATATTCACTAATTCAAGTATGGTTGGTTTACACTGTGATTTCATTTTCTAGTAAATGCTTTTTGACAACCACTAGAATTAAACTCAGCAAGGCCTTACTATGTCTTCGCAATTCCGATTCTGTATCATATCTCAAAAAATTATGTCCTTAGTTACACCAATTTGCTCAAACAGTATTTCTGCTAGAGTAGTCTGCAGGGAATTTTTAAAGTCTGTCAACTCATTACACTCCCAAAACGTTATGTTCCCAATTACGTTTTTCTTCCCCATCATACCTCCAACATTTGCAATCTACCTGAGGAAAAATTCTTTGGAGCCTGCTTGGTATATAAAAATACCTATGCAAACACTGCCAAGCAAAGATCCTAAATCTTCTAGACTTTGTTGCATATATATATATATATATATATATATATATATATATATATATATATATATATATATATATATATATATACACACATACACACCTCCCCATTGTATCCCAAAACACCGAACTACAGAATATCAAGACAAAAATAATGAAACTGCTGAACAGTCTGAAGAAGCCCTCCAAGGGTGAAAGCGCTTACTGGTCTTACAATAAAGAACGTTCCCTTTTACATTTTGTGGCGCTATTGTTCTTTTGGATGAGCTGGATATATTCTGTATAACTGACATTCTGAGAAGATTTAAGCCGTTGTGTTCCTGTGCCTATTGCGAAGTTCACAAAAATAATGAAGACTTACAATCACGAACGGCTGATAATTCTCAGGGCAAGGAAACACTTGTCCAACACATAGCGTAAACATACTGGCCTATGTAAAAAAATCACTTATGTGGGGGGCAACGACCCCAACATCCCCCAATGTGTGAAACTATGCCACCCACACTCCCCCCAACTATATATACCAACTATGGGATCACACTACAGAGGGGAAGAGGGCATATTTCCACATGCTGGGCAAGTGTTTACTTGCCTTGAGAAAAATCGGCCATTCAGGATTGTAAGTCTTCATTATATTCATCTCGACATTCTGTATCTTGGTGTTGTAGGATATGTGATGTAGAAGGGAATCTATATATATATATATATATATATATATATATATATATATATATATAAATTATACAGTTACTTAAAAATGAAATATAACTATAACTTGTTCTGGAGTTTCCACTTCTGGCTGTTAATTTATTTTTTTCTCTTTCATTCAGGCTGCTTAGGTCATCTGAGACAGCCTGAGCTAATGAAAACAGCTCCTCATTGTTTCACACAGTATCCCAGTGAGCTGCTTTCCGAGCTTCATTTCTGCCTTCTGGATAAGTCAGGAAGAACCCAGCAATGCCAAGCTGTTTTAATAAACAGCCCATCAGCAGGACTAACCCAAGTTGCTTTTTTCCCATCTTAGACTTTGAACTTTCTCTGAACTCCACACATGCATGATAGCATACATGCAGTTTTGAGCTCAGCTACAAAAAGTAAAATAATTATTTTTGTTATTTTATGTTTTAGAATTCATTTGTTTGGACACCTTTCTCCTTTCTACTTGGGAGAGGGGCTGCACCCCAGCAGTCAGGACTATGAGTTTCCCTGCCTGGTCCCCCAATCCAAAGACACGCAGTATGCAGACTGACGAGTTCTAAATTATCCAAAGGCGAGTGAGTGTTTGTGTGTGTGTGTGTGTGTGTGTGTGTGTGTGTGTGTGTGTGTGTGTGTGTGTGTGTGTGTGAGCATGTATGTTAGATATGGAAGAAAGGCCTGGCAATCTCCTCTCCCATTGTCTATTAACTTCCATTGATGGTAGTGGCTGCTCACACAGTCACTGCAAGTATTGACTGCAGCTCTTAAGAATGCATGGATTGGAGGAGCAGATAAATACCAATACTCTTCCTGCTGCTGCCAGATGGTCTGAACGATTATTGATAGAGAGGGGAGTGCTCTCTGTACACTGAAACTATGATTCACTGACTACACATATACGTATGGGTCTGATTAGTAGTAACAGCTCAAAAACTGAGACTTTTTCAGACTGCTAGCATTGAGTAGTGCTACCTTAATGTATGCTAGAATGGAATTTGCTAGGTTGGAAAGTCCAAGAGATGAATATTGTCAACAAAAGCACTATAGAGGCAGAAAAACTCTTAGCCAACATGTTGAAGCCCTGAGGAGACAGATGGAGGTAAACCCTAGCAGAGCAAGCTTCCCTGATGATCACTATCCCCCATGATGACACACATTAAATTGCCTTGGAATGACACCAGCTAGTTAGCCAACAGATGAAATCAAGTGCTTTGTTTTAGAGTTGTGGCATCATCCTCAGAGATGGAAAGATTCTGCTCAAGACAAGTGTGCTTTTTCCCTGAGCCACGTGCATGGAGAGCTTAACCATGCCTCTCTAATTCTCCCCAAGAGTGTGGCATCTAGGGTTGCTCACCCCACACATGGACAATAAGCAAAAGGTTGTATTCCTTATTTGGAATGGAGGGAACTAAGGTCATGCCATGAATCCTGGCACCAGATAGACAGACAGCTGACCATGGCCCTGTCTTTACTCAGCCAGATGAGCAGAGCATCATTGTATCTAACTATGGAGTCACCTATTATACAGCCACATCCTCTGGAGACCTAATGGATGTGGTCTTGAAGCTAGAGCATCTCTTCTGGGTGTGGATGAAGAAGGTACAGGTGAGGGTGTATTTGTTGGTATGGTACTATTCTGGGTGTGGATGAAGAAGGTACAGGTGAGGGTGTATTTGTTGGTATGGTACTATTCTGGGTGTGGATGAAGAAGGTACAGGTGAGGGTGTATTTGTTGGTGTGGTACTATTCTGGGTGTGGATGAAGAAGGTACAGGTGAGGGTGTATTTGTTGGTGTGGTACTATTCTGGGTGTGGATAAAGAAGGTACAGGTGAGGGTGTATTTGTTGGTGTGGTACCATTCTGGGTGTGGATGAAGAAGGTACAGGTGAGGGTGTATTTGTTGGTGTGTTACTATTCTGGGTGTGGATGAAGAAGGTACAGGTGAGGGTGTATTTGTTGGTGTTGTACTATGCTGGGTGTGGATGAAGAAGGTACAGGTGAGGGTGTATTTGTTGGTATGGTACTATTCTGGGTGTGGATGAAGAAGGTACAGGTGAGGGTGTATTTTTGGTATGGTACTATTCTGGGTGTGGATGAAGAAGGTACAGGTGAAGGTGTATTTGTTGGTGTGGTACTATTCTGGGTGTGGATAAAGAAGGTACAGATGAGGGTGTATTTGTTGGTGTGGTACTATTCTGGGTGTGGATAAAGAAGGTACAGGTGAGGGTGTATTTGTTGGTATGGTACCATTCTGGGTGTGGATAAAGAAGGTACAGGTGAGGGTGTATTTGTTGGTGTGGTACTATTCTGGGTGTGGATGAAGAAGGTACAGGTGAGGGTGTATTTGTTGGTGTGCTACTATTCTGGGTGTGGATGAAGAAGGTACAGGTGAGGGTGTATTTGTTGGTGTTGTACTATGCTGGGTGTGGATGAAGAAGGTACAGGTGAGGGTGTATTTGTTGGTGTGGTACCATTCTGGGTGTGGATGAAGAAGGTACAGGTGAGGGTGTATTTGTTGGTATGTTACTATTCTGGGTGTGGATGAAGAAGGTACAGGTGAGGGTGTATTTGTTGGTGTGGTACCATTCTGGGTGTGGATGAAGAAGGTACATGTGAGGATGTATTTGTTGGTGTGTTACTATTCTGGGTGTGGATGAAGAAGGTACAGGTGAGGGTGTATTTGTTGGTGTGGTACTATTCTGGGTGTGGATGAAGAAGGTATAGGTGAGGGTGTATTTGTTGGTGTGGTACCATTCTGGGTGTGGATGAAGAAGGTACAGGTGAGGGTGTATTTGTTGGTGTGGTACTATTCTGGGTGTGGATGAAGAAGGTACAGGTGAGGGTGTATTTGTTGGTATGGTACTATTCTGGGTGTGGATGAAGAAGGTACAGGTGAGGGTGTATTTGTTGGTATGGTACTATTCTAGGTGTGGATAAAGAAGGTACAGGTGAGGGTGTATTTGTTGGTGTGGTACCATTCTGGGTGTGGATGAAGAAGGTACAGGTGAGGCTGTATTTGTTGGTGTGGTACCATTCTGGGTGTGGATGAAGAAGGTACAGGTGAGGGTGTATTTGTTGGAGTGATACCATTCTGGATGTGGATGTAGAAGGTACAGGTGAGGGTGTATTTGTTGGTATGGTACTATTCTGGGTGTGGATGAAGAAGGTACAGGTGAGGGTGTATTTGTTGGTGTGGTACCATTCTGGATGTGGCTGAAGAAGGTACAGGTGAGGGTGTATTTGTTGGTGTGGTACTATTCTGGGTGTGGATGAAGAAGGTACATGTGAGGGTGTATTTGTTGGTGTGGTACTATTCTGGGTGTGGATGAAGAAGGTACAGGTGAGGGTGTATTTGTTGATGTGGTACTATTCTGGGTGTGGATGAAGAAGGTACAGGTGAGGGTGTATTTGTTGGTGTGGTACTCTTCTGGGTGTGGATGAAGAAGGTACAGGTGAGGGTGTATTTGTTGGTGTGCTACTATTCTGGGTGTGGATGAAGAAGGTATAGGTGAGGGTGTATTTGTTGGTGTGGTACCATTCTGGGTGTAGATGAAGAAGGTACAGGTGAGGGTGTATTTGTTGGTGTGGTACTATTCTGGGTGTGGATGAAGAAGGTACAGGTGAGGGTGTGTTTGTTGGTGTGGTACTATTCTTGGTGTGGATGAAGAAGGTACAGGTGAGGGTGTATTTGTTGCCGTGGTACTATTGTAGGTGTGGATGAAGACGGTACAGGTGAGGGTGTATTTGTTGGTATGGTACTATTCTGGGTGTGGATGAAGAAGGTACAGGTGAGGGTGTATTTGTTGGTGTGGTACCATTCTGGGTGTGGATGAAGAAGGTACAGGTGAGGCTGTATTTGTTGCCATAGTACCATTCTGGGTTTGGATGAAGAAGGTACAGGTGAAGGTGTATTTGTTGGTGTGGTACCATTCTGGGTGTGGATGAAGAAGGTACAGGTGAGGGTGTATTTGTTGGTGTGGTACTATATGGCTGAGGTTTGTCTAAGCAGTGGCCAGAAAGCTTAGGAAGTTATTTCCTTACAACTTCAGCATAAGTGGGTCCTGGTGCTGAGGGGCTGTGATGTGGTTTTTAGCCGCTTGCTGATATATAACCACTGATCTAAGTAACTCCAGGCTCATCATTCTGACCAGCCTCATTGGTAAGGCCATGGAAGGAATCACCATGGACATGATAAATGAGGAGACGGATAACCTGCAAACACTGGACACATCACAGTTTGGCTTTGTCAAAGCAAGGTCGTGCCTATTAAATCTGGTGGACGTTTTGAGAGGGTTACCAAAGCACTGGATTAAGGTTAAGACTGTGCACACAGCTTACGTTGACTTGGCCAAGGCTTTTGATGCAATACCTCACTCAGACATTATAGACAAGCTCACTAATTTAGGTATAAACCTTTTTTATCAACTGCTGAATAGCCAACTGGCTCACTGATAGGACCCAGGAGAAAAAAAAAAAAAAGATGAGGCCACCTCCACCAAGAGGCCAATCAATAGCAGTGTCCCTCATGGCTCGGTACTGGGTCCACTCCTTTTTGGCATCTATTTCTCTGAAATGGAAGCAAATGCTGAAGGTTTATGACTGACTAAGTTTTCAGATGGTTGGAAGCTGAGGGTTATCATTTATCGTCTCTGCAGACACTAGCATTCTTCAGGAAGGCCTACCTCTTTCTAATAAATGGTGTCAAGGCCATGGTCATAGACAGAGACAGGTGTTTTATGCTAAGAAATACATAATTGTACCCTTTAGGAGGTCAACCAACCCGGCTAATTACCATGCTGATAACATGCCCCTAAGAATTGACCCAGTGGTCAGGGATCTGGGTATCCACATAGACAGTAGCTTTACCTTTCACCACCACATGGACACAGTGGTGAGGAAATCCTTTTATGCTGTGCAATTTATAAATAAAGGCATGGCATCTAGGTCCAAAAAAGTCATTATCCCAATGTACTCTGCCCTTATCAGATTGATCATAGAGAACAATGATCCCTTTGGTATGTATCTGAACAGGCATATACAGAAATTAGAGCGACCTTAGAGGTTCTTTACAAAAGAATGCAAGGCACAACAAACCTGCCTTATGCAGGGTGCCTTAAAGCTCTTTTCCTGCACTCAGTGTCCTACAGATTGCTGAGGGGTGATTTATGCCTGGCTTACAAGCCGTCCACAAACCCCACACTTATGAATTTCCTGCATAATCGTAAGTCAAACAATACCAGAAATACAAGATCTAGGGACCTGAATTTTGTCTGTGACTTAAGCAGTGCATGCTGGAGAGACATTTATGTGTCCCAGAGTCTGCTCCTCCTTTGGAACAGGCATCCCGTCCAAGTGAAGCTGAGTTCTTCTGTTACCCAATTTAAGCTCAGTCTAGACCATTGGATGGGGAACAGGAAATTTACAGTGGTCCTGGCACCCATATCCCTTATGGACAGATGTAGCTTATAAATGTCAGGCCCTCAATGCCCTGTTTGGATACAGGATGTCATTATTCTTACTAGTAAACTTGGTTAGGCTTAGAAAGGCACCTCCCCCCAGGTTGTTAGTCTAGTAACAATCTACACATCTATATACAGTATCTGAGGCTAGCCTCAAAACTAAGTAAGCTTTTATGCCACTCACAAGTAGTATCAGTGCAAGATGAATAAAAGATTGTAACTAAGCTTGAGGCAGCTGTTGCGCTGCTTCAGAATCAATAGTGCAAGCAAAATGGCAACAGATAGTAACAAAAGTAGAATGAGAACTCATACAGACAGGGACCAGTGGGAAATCAGGCAAGTTGTCAATTACTTAACCAGGTGAATTACCACAAGAACAGAATGCAAGAAGCCCTGATTTCAACAGTGGTTCACCTGTTCACTGCTGCCTGGCTACTTCCAGTGCTGATTTCACTGCAGCTGGATGCAACTAAGAATCACTGCTAATCTGCACCTTCTCTCACCGGAAGCAAAGCAGCAGTACTAATCCAAAGTTGGTTCCCAAAAAGTTGGTTACAGGTGCTCCACAAATAAGAAGTCTTGTCCCAGATATTGCAGGTGTCATTCAGCTTGCTGTTGTCTTCTCCTGGTAAGGTGCATTGGGTAGGTTGTTCAGCAGCTCAGTACAATAGAGCATGAAGCTACACAAAGGTCCAAATTTTAAATTGATGGGGTTCCCACCAGAATGGCAACCAAACATAATGTGGAAGTCCCATACACAACACCCAGTCAATGACAGATAGGAATAAATGTCTTTATTCTCTTTATCTCGCCTGGAGTAAAACATTAGTACTAATCCCAGGCGTGTCCATGAAACAAAGTTCACAAACTCGTCAGTCATCTATAGCATTATCGCAGATATTACAGATTTTACATGATGCTGGAAAAGTGAGTTAATGCTGTGTGCGTTGCAGTGTGCACTTAAAGGGTGGGAAGCTATGATGCTGAGGGTGACTGAAGTTTCATGAATTTATGGAAAAGAGCTTCCCAACATTAACTTTTACTGCTGAGTGCTATGGGCAGATGAGATGATACAGTGAGCTTTTTATTGGTAATTGACTTCAACCACTCCTCTCTTTTATTCATATATATATATATATATATATATATATATATATATATATATATATATGGGTCTATATGACTTGGTCGACAGTTCATATGATCGACTGTTTATTTGATCGACAGTTCATTTGATCGACAAGCATTTTAGGTGGGGGGCTTCACTCCCCACACCCCCCAATGTGGGGGGCTGTGCCCCCCACACCCCCCCTAACTATATAAATCAACTCCAGGGTCACACAACATTGGGGAAGGGGGCAAATGCTTGTCGATCAAATGAACTGTCGACCAAATAAACAGTCGATCATATGAACTGTCGACCAAGTCATATAGACCCATATATATATATATATATATATATATATATATACATCTATATATATATATATAAATATATACACACACATACAGTATATCTGATTAACATACAGGTCATCAAGCGCTCGGGTCAGCAAATGAATTGAACACTAGCAGCACTGATCGAATGAGTATCATCTCGTAGAATGACAAAATCATATTGTGTAAGAGTATATTATAGTGGGGTAGGGAATTTGCCCTTTCTGAATGTTAGAGTTAATATATATATATATATATATATATATATATATATATATATATATATATATATATATATAATCAATAGTGGGTGTGGAGTTGGAGGGGTCTTCCCGTCTGCAAAATATTTTTGTACTTTATTTTGTTTTGCTTTTTTTTATATTTTTTTATTTAATTACTTATTGCAGTTTGTTGACTGGGTTAGTCCCCTCTGCAAAATATTTTTGTACTTTATTTTGTTTTGCTTTTTTTTATATTTTTTTATTTAATTACTTATTGCAGTTTGTTGACTGGGTTAGTGAACTGATCTACTGACCCTTCCGAGTCACATTCTGGGTATAAAAGTGCACTAATTACAAAAGTAAACTAGGTAATAGTAATAACAGTGGGTATATTGGAACATAGTGGGAAGCTTGATCTGCTGCTCCTGTGGAAAAAAGGTAGAAGCTGTGGAATGCTCTTCCTGGTTCCCAGAGCACGGACTATCCATTCTCTCCCTGATCTAGCATGATGTACCCTAAGATGACTGCCACCTGTCCCTCACTTAGTCCTATTCCTCTGCCCACCTCCCTTCCCTCTACTTGTTTTATCTCAAGAGCTCCCCTTTCCAGTATATTTTTCAATTGCTAAGATTTATGCATAGGGCTATAATTTGTTGTCTGCAGATTTAGGATTGCTTCTCCAAGATTTGCTGATGTACCTCATAAATTTTCACCTATTCAAGACAACAAAGATCATTAAACTAAATAGTGGAAGTAAGCTTATACAGACATTTAGTGCCATTAATATTATGAGCTATGGCACATGAAAACCTTCTGTTACGAAAACAAATGCTCCTCTTTTGGACCCCTGTTATGACCTTTAAAGGCAAGCGTTATCATTTTTCATGCTGAGAGGTTGAGCCCCACGTCTCTTACCCATTCGGTGTAAAGATTTGTTTAACTAATCATCATCATCATTGTCAGCCCCCTTTTTCCACATGGGGTCGGGGTATCATGTTAACTGTTGCCAACTCTCTAGATTCAGTGCCACAATCCTGCCTTCTTCAACGCACAATCCATCCACCTCTTTGCTGGATGTCCTCGCTGCCTCTTACCTTCTTCCTGTCTGTCCCAAATCTTCCTCACCAGATTGTCCTCTGCCCAAACCACCGTAATCTGTTCTGTTTGATCTTTTCTGCAAATGCAACTACTTTGGCTTCTGCTCTTATGTCCTCATTTGTTCGTCTGCCCCACAGTGTGCATCCCACCACCCTTCTCAGGCACTTCATTTTCATTTCCTCTGGCTTATCAACTGCTCTGCCTTTACTGCCCAGGTTTCTGTACTGGTCACACCACTGTTTTGTACACCTTACTTTTCAGCTTCTTTGGCATTTTTCTGTCATAGACTACACCTGACGCTCTATGCTAGTTGGCTGCAGCCCCTCTGCTTCTAGCTTTGACCTCTTCATTCAGAGTTCCCTTACCTGTTCCACTCTCTTTCATTCTATGTCTATTCTTAGCTTCTTCTAATTTCCCTAATTATCTGCCATTACTACCATCTTATCTGTGTTTAGTTTCATCCTCATGTGCCTTCAGTTTTGCATTCCAATCTCCTATCCTTTGCTAAAGTTCTAGCTCAGAGTCTGCGTGTAATGTCACATCGTCTGCATACAGCAGCTTTGATGATCTGTCCCCTCTGACCTGTGTGCTAATGTAGTCCATCACCAATATGAACAGCATTGGGCTCAGAGCTGAACCCTGGTGTACACCCACTCCCAGTGGGAGCCCCGCTGTGAGGCCGAACACCGTTCATACTTGAGTCATTGGGTCCTTGTATACAGCTTGCACTAATTCTACCAATTTTCTGGAACTTTAAACCACTGCAGTACTGCCCAGATCACCTTTCTTGGGACCTTGTGATATGCTTTCTCCAAGTTTAGGAATGCCCAGTTTGACTCTCTCCTCATGTCTAGCTTTTTCTCAAGCATCTGTCTCACTGCAAACATCGAGTCTGTTGTGCTACATCCTGATCTGAATCTGAACTGCTCATCTCTCATTCTACTGCTCTGCATATATCCTTTTATCAGTCACCCTCTCCATAACTTTCATGCAATGTGATAGGAGTTTGATGCCTCTGTACTGCCCAGATTTGTGGATGTAACCTTTGTTCTTGTACAGTGGCACAAGTATGCTTATTCTCCAGTCATCTGGGATATGCCTTTCTCTCCACACTGCTATTAGTACCATCAGGAGCCATTTCTCCCATATCTCACCCACCATCTTTATCATATCTGCTGTGACCTCATCTAAACCTGCTGCTTTCCCTGACTTCATTTTCCTTAGTGCTATTCTTGCTTCTTCTAGGGTGGGCTTCTCTTCTTCTCTCATTGTAGGTTGTTTCTGGGGCAGTACAATGTCTCTGGGGTTGTCTTCATTCAGAAACTGATGGAAATACTCCTTCCATCTGCCTTTGATGTTCTGTGGACTGGTGACTAGGTGGTTGCTGGCATCCCTTATGAAGGGTGTCTGACCATCTTCTTTATCTTTCTGTCTTTGCCTTGCAACCTGATATAGTTTCTTTGTGCCACTTACACAGTCACTTTCCAGAAGTTGGTAGAGTGCCTCTGATGCCCTATTCTTTGTAATTGCAACTCCTTTCTTAGCTTCTTTGTTAGCCAACCAGTAGTCCTTCCTAGCCTGGTCAGTCTGTTCTGTCTCCCACTTCTTCCTGCACTCCTTTCTTTTGATAACTTCCTGGACTTCTGCATTCCACCACAAGCTTTCCTTATGTACCTTATTTCCATACCTGACTTGGCCACATATTTTTCTGTAGTCCTAACACATGCTGTTTTTAAGCACTGCCATTCTTGTTCAACTCCTCCTGTTTCCTCCTCTACTTGGGGTGCTAGAGCCCTGAGTAATTCCATGAACTGTTGTACTTTCTCTCCAGTCAACTTCCAGGTCTTCAGCCTGGTCACTGTTGACCACTGCTTGCAGTTGATTGTGGTAACTAGTGGTTTATGCTGTGGGTTGACTGTTTCACTGGTAATGATTTTGCAATCATGGATTCTATCCTAGTGCCTTTTCCTTACTAGGAGGAAGTCTACCCGAGTTGCATGTTGGGTACTCATGTATGTGATCATGTGACTGTCTTGTCTCTCTTTCTGAACCATGTGTTGGCTACAACCAAGCCATTTGTCAGACGGAAGTCTAGAATGAATTCTCCTTCTTTATTCCTGATACCCCATCCATGTGGACCCAGGCAGTCCTCATATCCTGTTCTGTCTGTCCCTATATGTGCATTCAAGTCACCCATTATCAACACCAATTCACGTTGTCCTGGTTTATCTAGTAGGCTCTGCAACTGCTGTCTAAATGCAGTCTTTTCCTCACTATCACAACCCTGGTGTGGGGCATAGGCTAAAATTATGAATACTGCCCTATCATAACACTGGAGTCTGATTTCGATGAGTCTGTCATTAATTCTGATTATATCCCTCACTGCCTTCTGAAGCCTCTGTCTCACCACAATTCCTACACCATTTCTAGCCTGTCCCACACCTTAGTAGTAGAGTCTGGATCCCAAGCCAAGTGGCTTTGCTGCACTACCCTTCCATCTCATCTCTTGGACACATAGGATGTCCTCCTCCACTTCCAACCTGTGTCCTGTCAGCGAACCTACATTAAGCGTAGCAATTCTCAGTTAATGTTTGGCAGGTTTTACATCCAGCTTTTGCTCAACAGGGCTATCCCAGGTAACCTGGCTGGACAACTAGACACCGGCCAGCCAGTAGCTTATTGACCCAGGGCTGCTGGGCTTTATGGCGGGCACACACTTGCCAATGGGGGCACATATACCCCTCCCACTGTTAGCAAGGGTCCCTGGTGTGGGTCAAGGTAGTCCAGGTCCTCAACCCGCTTATCGACAATAACTACCCTTGCCCATTTTGGCTACATTAATCAACATGACCGAATCACCTAAAGCCATATTTTAC
This sequence comes from Protopterus annectens, assembly GCF_019279795.1. Taxonomy (NCBI): domain Eukaryota; kingdom Metazoa; phylum Chordata; order Ceratodontiformes; family Protopteridae; genus Protopterus; species Protopterus annectens. The sequence continues at coordinate 156,292,014 of NC_056739.1, forward strand.
ACAGTCAAGTGGCTAGCCCTGCCACGGCATGCAGTCTGTGATCTGTGTTCTCCTATGTTGAGGATACTGCGTACCACAGTTGATGCCCAAAGCAATTGGTCTGTACAACTTTTCCCCCTATAAGGCATTATGTAGAGTCTGTCCTGCTGCCCACAGCTTCATTCATTGGTGAGTTTGAGATGAAAGCAGCATGTTTTTGGACGTGGGAGAAACTGGTGGCACAGGGAGAACATGCAAACTCCAAACAGGCATTGTTCGGAGGTCAGGATCAAACTTTGTACCTTGTGCATGGGAGGTGAAGACCTTAACCATTATGCCAACTGGTCTTTCTTTTTCTTTTTTAACTAATATCCATGGTAAATACTACTGAATCATAATGATTCATCAAAAGAACTTTAAAGAAGAGTGAAGTAACTTATTTCACCCATCCTGTTAGCTTCCTAACTGAAGATGTTAGTAATTACTTATTAAGTGCTGAACATTTTGTCCAACTATTCCACAATTTGGAGACAGTAGGTTCAGAGCTATGCTCCAGACATTGCCACAGCAGCCATCCCCTTTTGTCATAGAAACATTCAGACTTCGCAGAGAATAAACTCCATCTATCCAGGAGCTACAAGGATCTTCTTTTCCAAACCAGTAACACTTTCACATTACACCACATTTCTTAATAGTGAATCCTTAAAAAATTAGTAAAGCGTATCCAGCCCAATAAAAGTAAATAGTAAGATGGAATAGCAAGTGCTGGATCATACCTCTCAACCTCTTAAAGCAAAAAATCTGGACAAAGCCATAAATAATGGGGGGATACCTCAAAATATGGACATTTTTAAATATTTCTTACAAACTTAGAAAGTTAACAGAATAACAGGTTTTGCATTAGCATGAATTTTCTGAAGGTGAAGGGTATGAATTCTGAAACTCAAACGTCTGTCATTATTTTCTGACTTCATCATTCAATGATTTACAAACAATTTGCCAGAAAACCACAATTTTATGAGAAAAAGACCAAAAATATGAGGCAAAAATCTGGATATTCTTGGGAAATCTGTACGGTTGACAGGTATGTGCAAGATGTAGAACCTGGTAAGAAGTGTTTTCAAGTGTGTAATTCCTAAGACGCTAGGGTCCGCTGCTTGTTAATGTCTCATTCGGCAAACCACTACGCAAACTTCCCAAACATCGCCCCGCCCGATTCGCAGCTGCAGGGGCTGGCCTCTGCGGGGCTTCATTCGCTGCAGTCCCGCCCCCTGCTTTCCACTTTCTGCATTGACAGCACTAGGTGTCTTGGAGCTAGTTTGGCCCGCCTCCATGTGGGCGGGTATGTCGCCGGCTTCGGTGTGTGTTTGTAGACTGAATGTACTGCTGATGGTGACGGGAACTGTTTGTACGCGGAGTGGCTGAATGAAGACCCCCCGCTTGTCAATAGAGCATCCTTCAGGGGTTCAATCGATGTATCGATTATCTCGGAAAAACCTTAATCAAAGGCATGTCAGCTGCCCGTAGCAACAGTAGTAGCAGCTCCTTTCCTTCACACTGGGAGTTCAGTGCATCTGCTCGGTTTTTGCTAGATTGGTGGTCGCACTGCAGCCCCGTCGCCCCCACTGTCTCTTGGTTTCAGTAGTCTGCCTCTTCAATAAATGAAACGTGAATTCAGGTAGTACCAAGTGCTGACACGGACGAGCAGGATGTCTGCAGACCTGGGAGATTGCTGCGTGAAAGTGGCTCTCAGGTGAGATGCTTTACTGTTGTTATTTTGGGTTTTAATTGTATGTTTTGTTCGTGTGTTTCGAGAGTGCACGTTGCCGTGGTCCGGGGTTCTTAACCAGGGGTATATACAGCACGGAATGTAGCCACTCACCTTCTCTGTCCTATAGGAGGTGTATAGATTGTGGGACTATCCTTGCATTACCTATTTAAATATGCTTGTTCCGTTTGCATTGTGCTAGTCGTTTGTTCATTTCATTTTCGCTAACTAATGCTTGTGGTTTTATCTCTACCCCCATGTTGTGGGTCTTTTTTCAAGCTATGCATTTCCGCAGTTGGAGCCTATCTTGAGCATATGAAATTGTGTAGAAACGCTCCTCTGTCCTATTAGGTGAGTGATGTACACGGAGTGCTGTTTGCAGGTTAATTTAATGTCCACTTTTCAGTATAATTAAGGATTGTCCTGTATTTCCCCATCCTCTAGTTGTATGTTGTAGGGTAAGGAGGCAACCGCTTTTTAACAAGGTGCTGATGCTGAGGTGTGACGTAAGTGCTGTCTGAGGGTCGTACTTAAGGGAGATTATAACAGTCGTGGGGGAGCGTCCCCTACCCCCGCCATATGCCGTGAGCATCCCGCCAGTGGGTGACCCCCCCTTGCCCTAATTTCTGTTTCTCGCATGCCAGCATTATTGGTGACCTGGCGCACCATCTGCATCAATTAGAGCAGCTGTGTTCACTTTGTGCCTTGTCCTTTTGTTGGCTGGCTGGTTGTTAGGAACACCTGCACGGTGCCGCCGTTGTTGCCAGTCCGAAAATGCTCGTCTGCTTGTTGCTAGGCACGGTGCACGGCTGTGCTCCGGCGCTCTGCACCTGCGCTCAGGTGGTGTTTAAAATCAAATATTGTCACGGCAGGGCACGGAAGCCGCGCAGTCGCACAGCTGGAACAGCGCTGGTGGAGGTACCTTTCTGAGGCTCGGCTACCTTCCATTGTCCTTGAGTTAAAAATGACTCGGCCAGGTGTGATGAGAAGATGCGCCCTTAATGAGTACACCTGGACGCTTCTTTTTCACACAGCTGTACCGGACGTTCATACATGGTAGTGACTCCAAAAGAGGAACTCTAATCTTAAGACAATGTTTTCGGATAATAGACTCCATCTTTGTGTGCATGGCTGTTAACGTATACACCTTTGATAGGTCTGTCACACCGGGGATGGGGGTGAACAACGCGGCTACATTTGAGGGCCGTTGCCTAACGTGTTCCTGAATATAAACACAAGTGCACTGCAGGCCGTGTCCCACTCATAATGTAATACTGACAGGCACTATCTAGCGTTGGTCTGTTTTACAGACCAACAACATGGAAGCGGCCCTTTTGGCACAAACCTTTCCAACGCTGTCTGAATCCGTTATACGTACTGTGTGTGTGTGTGTGTGTGTGTGTGTGTGTGTGTGTGTGTTTTGGACTTTCCTGCAGTAACGTAATGCCCTTATTAAATGCTGTCAACTTAGAAATTTAAAAAGAATGGGAATCTTACTGCAGTAAGAATTTCTGAATATTTTTCTAAAATGTTTTTATGTACTGTTCCTCGTAATAATTTACCTTTTCTTTGTGAAAACACAAAATTGCGAGGGACAGTCCTTCTTTGGGCAGTTGTGTCCTGCAAAAAAATTGAAAAAATGGCAAATGTCTGAGATTTTTAGGACAAAAACATTGCCTATATTTTCTTTAATAGTTGCATAAACGTTATTTTGTATCTGAAACATCTAAATGTTATAAGAAACAGAATAAGCAACTAAAATGCTACAAGAATAAGCTTTTATTTAGGCAAAAAAGTGAAGTTTTGTCTTTTGTACTGGCTGTGGGCATGTTTTGCCCTACAAAATCTGACGTTTCTACAAGTGTCCCACTTTGGGCATTTGAAAAGGTGGCAACCCTAGCAAAGGTGGGTTTTATGACCCCTGCTGCAGACTATAAGAGATTCCGTGCAAGATCCTGTTTAACCACTGTAATAATTATTTTTAAAAAAATCCCAGTTATGAGTCTAGTGTAGTACCTGTCCTGGAAGTCACTAATTCTCACTTGTTCGTGGAGTCTGATTTAATGTCTCTGCAGTGCATTAAACATTGCAACATGCTGCGCTATCTGAAGGTACTGGCAATAAAATGTTCTTGCTATTAACCCTGTGTTGGAGAAATCAGAAATTCATTTGATGCTTGTTGGGTTTTGTGGAAGGTGAAGTTGGCCAGAGGGCTTTGACAACTGACCACAGCACTAAATGATTATTTTTTGATACTATTGGTGGATTGAACAAACCGATTTTGGGGCATGGCTTTCCAGAATACAAATATAGAAACTTGCTAAATAAGTAAATGATCGGATGACTGGCAGTCCTTGCAGATTGAGTTGAGTATGGCCCATTGCTGTCATGGTTTGGTTGGGTGGTTACTTGTGGATGATGCCGATCCTAGTTCAAATCCTGTCAGGGGATTTTAACACTGGCTGCATTACTTTTGATAACTGAATAATAAGTTCCTCTAGCCCTTTGGTAGGGGAGGTAAGTTTCTAGCAAGTTGATTTTTAAGAGCCTGATGTTCCCAGTCAGGAGTGACCTTGTGTTTATGAACAGTATGCTTTTGAATATTGACTCCTCATAACATTGTGTTTTTTTTTGCCCCCCCCCCCCCCAATCTGCTGCGTGGCTCTATATTGGGATACTTGGAACAGTACTTCCTTTTTGTTTTTTATTTATTTTTTTGTGGCAATAACTTCCTTTGTTAAGCTGTTGCCTGACCTTAGATTGGGGTAACGGGCAGTAACCCCCTCATGACATTAGCTTTTTCTGTTTAGGGTACTGGCATCCACTTACTTTTTGGGGGCCACATTGTTAGAGACCCTCTCTCCCACTCTTGTTTGAGTCTACAGAAGGATGTTCAGACTGAAAATGTAACTTGTGAGCGGCTGTCTGAGGCATTGCTTGTGGCGCTCTGACCATTGGCTGCAACTGCATTGGATTTCACAAACAACTCCATTAAAAGCTGTGATAGCCCTGTCGGCTGTTTTAAATATTCTCCACATCCTTTTTTTATCCTACCTGCTGTCCTTTTGACACTGGAGCCCCCCCCTCCCCATAAGTTCACCTGCTGTACTTTATGCGTAGTATTAGCATAATATATTAGCTGTCTCTCTACCATAACCAGCCATGTACCTGACAACAAGCATTTATGTATTCCTGGAGTTCTGGTGGTGCATCTTTTTCCCTTTTAGAACTCATTTACAATACAGGCTGTTGGGACGGTTAATAAAACAGAAATGTGTGTGTGGGGAGCAGTGGACCATGGTTACTTTTAGCTAGAGGCTGTGAGGAAGTGTCGTAACCTTGAAATAAGACAAGAATGTGTGAAGTGTTTCACTTGAGGTGAAATATGAGGCTCACATTGTAGTTAGTGTGATTCACATTATTGTATTACTTAGGGTTAGTGTTACAGCTCAGGGTTTGGTATACATTTGTTGGGCTTACAGTTTTAGGCTTGGGAGTTTTTATTTTGGGGTTAGTATATTTAAATGAATTTGCTTACAGATACTGCTCTCATTTGCATTCCAGAGAATAAGAAAAGTTGCACCCTTTATAGTGATAAGCAGCCAACAAGTGGCTGAAATGGTACTGGTTTCCTGCATTCTAGGCTGCCCCTTTTCTTTCCCTAATACCAATTTGTTTTTCAGCAGCTGCAACATGTCTTACTGTGATGTTCACAACAGAAATTGTAATTTTTCTTGCATGATGTTAATTTGTCAGCAAAAAGTAGAATTCCTCACTAACTCATTGTAGATTAGTTCCTTTGTATTTAGCCGTCCCTTCATGGCATAAAATATCCAATCCTTTTGCCTACCCATCATCTAAGTGCCTGTGGCATGATTGGTAGGTCAGACCCTGGCAGCAGCATGCAATAGCAGGGTGCAGTTTGGTGTTTAGAATGGGGCACAGGATTGAGAAGGCAATACATGGATTTTTGTGCATTGGAGTAGTGGGGTTCACATTCGGGTGTGAACAGGGTGACTTGAATGGCAAGGACAGAGGTTCTAGACTTTGGGCTTGGGTGTAAGTTGTTAATGGGTGGCTGTGATTGGAAAGAGATTAGTGTTTGTTAGGGGTAGGGTAGTATCAGTAATTAATTCAGTACTAGTAGAAAATGTAACAACAACACAACATCTATGGCTTGCTTTCTGCAAGTGTGTGCCTGTACTAAGTCTAATTTTGTAGATGAATGACATTTTAGTGCCAGTACCTTGCATAGCCACACAGTTTACTTCCACAGGTATATTGTGAGTTATCTTTGCTGGAATTGTAGAGCCATATTTATTTGAGTGTTCAGGTTAGAAAGTGCAGGTCTGCATTACAAGCTTATAGTTGTCACTTTGGCTGTTATGTGCAGCAGACATTTGTATGCATCACTTTGAATACGGGGCCTGTTTTTCATTTCATCTCTCTTACCCTGGGGCCAATAAAAAAGGGTTCAGACTGTGGTTCTGTGTGCAGAAACTTGTTTGCTAATCAGGTTCTTCCCTTATTACCATAGACTGAAAATCAGCTGGATTGCAGTTTATCTTTTTCTTAATTGCAGTGTGGTAACTTCCTGTAGGTGTGGCTGTGGACAGAATCTTGAACTTTTTCGACTTGGATAACACACAGATGCATTGTTACTTTGTAAATAAAAACAGTTTTTTTGACACCAGTGCTCCTTCCTGGTTGGTTGCTTGCTAATGAATGGAAGACAGATGCCTCTCATCTGCCCTATATAAATAACAGGGTGTCATGAAATCGGTTACATTTTGGTGAGGCACATCATCAGCTCATTGCTTTTCTTAACTACAGGTGTGTGTGTGAGCTGGAGGGGAGACCCAGGACAGATTTGTTTTAAAGCCCCCCCCCCCAAAAAAAAAAAGTAAAAAGAAAAATTGGGATGATTACTGCATACCTTCTCAGCTAATAATTTAACACGTATTGCAACTAACACTCTTTTCTGGCCACTTGTTTCTGACAGTGGGCTCTCTGAAAAAATTATGTGAAGTTGATGAAAGTGAGAAACTTATGGGAATATCTGTCTTTATAAAAGCATGTAGCTGCAAGTATATTTGGTGACTTCTGAAATAATATGCATTATCTGCTATAAAGGATAGAAAAGTGTTTCTGTTTTCAGCACTATATGAAAGCCTGTTTGTTAATTTGATGATGATGATTGTCTGGCAGGGTTAGATCAAAATGTTAGGCAGACACCAGTTTTGCTTATGTGTGGTATGGTGTTTTGTTCTCCTATCTGGAGTACCCACTCAACCCCCCCCCCTTTTTTTTTTCTAATTCTGTACAGGAGTGTTGTCTTACAGTATTGGGAAGTAGTTGAACAGGAACACAATAAATTCATTCTGTGTTGTCTTTTGTAAGAAAGATGCAAACTCCTGGAAAGCAACATAATAGTATTATAACATGAGAGTCTAATTGCACTTGATCTAGGAGTTCCAAGTAGCATATTTATTTCCTACTAATGTTATTTCCTGGTACAGTTGCATGCAGAAGGCACTGTGTGCTGTTGTAAGACTTCCTCCCTTTCTGTAGCTGTCAAATTGTTGTGTTTGGCACAGTTAAAGTTTAAGATGAGTACCTGGCTTTTGTGGCTAGCGGATTATTTATTTTCTTTGTAGTAGTGTGATGTGTAAACAGAGGAGGCTAGAATCGTGCAGTTTGTCTTCTAAGCATGATTCGGATTTTGTTTTATTAGTATTTTGGCTTTTTGATTTGCAATTATGCCTCAAAATTTTGCTAGATTGTCATATTATGAAAGCAGCATTAACACTCCCAAATTATAATGCAGTGCCTTCAACATTACTGGCTTGATCTATTCCACTTCCATACCTCAGAGTCATTTGACTACTGAAGTAACCACATTTACAGAAAGATCAGATCTCACCAGTTGTCAGATACCATCTCAGCATCTCCTCAAAAGTAGGGAGCATTAAAAGGTTCAAGGCTTATTTAAGATGCTCTAACTCACAACAGCGTTCCAATTTATATCCAAGTTTCTCCACCCTTGCTGACAAAATCTTGGGAAATGCCACCCATCCCCCTTTAAGTTGCAAGAAATCTTGGCAGAACTTAAGGCCTTTCCATCATTCAACATGGCCTTGCTTCTGTAAATGTCACAGCTAGTGTCTTCATGGTCAGACTAGGGAGTCTTTTTTTTATTTTAGTGTGTCTGTGTCTTGAGAGTCCTAAGGAAGATGGCAGTTAGCAGAAGTGGTGACCATGAGACAAACTTGATCCTACAAAATGTCCAAAGGATCCCACTCCTCCAGATAGAGAGTAAGCAGTACCGTACAGTTATGGCTACAGGAGGAGGCCAACAGCTCTGCAAGTTAAAACGTTACAGCTAACCCCTTACAGACATCCAGCTATAAAACAAGCCATTTCCTTTGGGACCCTATCCCCTGCAAATTTAAAGCCTTCCATTGCCATATGTGCTACATACGAATGTGCAACCATGTTGCATATACATGCAAAAAAAATTTTTTTTTGACAATTCAAAGTATGTTAACTCGGGGAAAATACATAAGTGCAGTAAATTACTACAATCTGCTTGACAGGAAGTAGGGTAAAGAAACAGAGACTAAATTAAAGAACACGAAAGACGGAGACCAAGCAATCCCCATGATGATGATGGTGTATAAAATTCCAGGCGAAAACTAGGACCTATATCTTGCATAAGCAGAGGCAGGCTACAGCTTATTCAGATAAAAAGGCAGACTGTGATCCAGGTGGTCATTACCTATCTATGTTCTGCATGTGTGAGAGAGATTTAATAATGCAGGTTACAGGATCAAGTCACCGGGGGGGGGGGGGGCGGGGGGCGGGGGCATGAGGACAGACAAAAATGGAAAAGTACAGTTGTATATAATCTTACCATAACAGTAGATGTCCTTGCTTTCAACGCTGCAGTACTCCTCACATATGGGATTCCCTGTCATGGAAGCCCAACATCCGGACAGTCTACCAAAGCCTACCATTGCTTTAAGGTACGTTAAATGTCACCAAAATGCTTCTTATGAGGGGGCATGAGGACAGACAAAAATGGAAAAGTACAGTTGTATATAATCTTACCATAACAGTAGATGTCCTTGCTTTCAACGCTGCAGTACTCCTCACATATGGGATTCCCTGTCATGGAAGCCCAACATCCGGACAGTCTACCAAAGCCTACCATTGCTTTAAGGTACGTTAAATGTCACCAAAATGCTTCTTGCGTAGGGGGGGGGGCCATGAGGACAGACAAAAATGGAAAAGTACAGTTGTATATAATCTTACCATAACAGTAGATGTCCTTGCTTTCAACGCTGCAGTACTCCTCACATATGGGATTCCCTGTCATGGAAGCCCAACATCCGGACACTCTACCAAAGCCTACCATTGCTTTAAGGTACGTTAAATGTCACCAAAATGCTTCTTGCGTAGGGTATAAAGGTGAAGTTAAAGCATACTATCCTCCGAACTAATTGCCCTAGTAGGAACACCAGTCCAAAGAAAAACTAGGAGAATCTGCACATCCAGGGAAGAAAAAAACTCCGAGGAAGGGAGTGAATATGCAGTGGTGAGGGCAAGGATATTTACCGTTGCAGTAGGATTTTACACAAGTGTACTGTGTCTTTATTACGTTTTTATGGGGAATCTATCTCATTTACCCTTCCTGGATGACTACCCCAAACAGCACAAAAAAATGTAAGAAACGCAACAAAACCCCAACTGGCTACTTATCTGCAACAGTGAGGACTTCAGCAAACGGGAGTAATCACTGGAACACAGTAAAAGCGTACGTATGCAAACTGACTGTTAGAAACAGCATTCAGACTGATGGCAAAGAAGTTCTGGAGGATGGTACACCTGAGCGTCACCTTTACGCCCTACACTACACAACAAGAATTTAGGTGACATTCAACATAACTTTAAAAGGAACAGTAGGCTTTGGTAGACTGGTCAGACTGGCTTCCGTGGCAGGGAACCCCATATGTGATGAATACTGCAGCGGTGGATGCAAGAACATTTAAATATATATGTTCATCTGAAACTTTCTGCACTGCATTTAGCTGAAACTTTGCAGGCTAAAATCCTGTCAATTCAACTTTAACACTTTACCTATCAGCTTGCAAGTATTAAAAAATCTGGACAAAGGCTCATGAAAATTAGGAGAATTTGGTCAAAAATCTGTATACTCAATTAGCATAAAAATTACATACAAAATACAACTCCCAGTTACAGGAGGACTGTGGGATTCTTTAAGATTTTAAGTGTTTAGAAAACTGAGGGAGAAAATGATGAACAATTTTTGAGAGTGCCAGTGTAAGGGGAAAAAGCTTGGAAGTAAACAGTCTAGTAGAGGATTAAAAGCTACAAGCTGCTATCAACAGGTTTTCCCACAGATGTCCAGTTGCACGCTGTGCATCTCTGGGCAAGTCACAGGATATAACCAGTGTTCCGTGGTTTTCCCACAGATGTCCAGTTGCACGCTGTGCATCTCTGGGCAAGTCACAGGATATAACCAGTGTTCCGTGGTTGTGTCTGAAAAAAAGTATGTCAGTGGGATCAGTTCAATGCAAAAACAAGCACAAAATACTTCCTGATTTTCTTACTGCATATGTATCTTAATCTTCCACAGAATATTCATCTGGTGCAGTCCCCATGTTTGTAAAGGGGGACAGGAAGATGTACCCCGTTCTCCATTAATCTCACTTTTTGGCTTCCCTGGGAAGGCATTTACCATGATAATATCCAATGGCAGATTTTGTGATTAGGAAGAAGACGCGTGGATTCTATTCTGACTGTGAACAGTGGATTTCCTTTATCCTTCTATACTTTGAGCGACCGTGAGAGTTCACCATTATGGTCTACACATATTTTTGTGTAGTTAGGGCATTTGCTGTGTATACCTTGGCATGTCTGTGTGAAGTCCCTCGAGTATGGGGCTTGAGGCCTGCTTCTGTGCCACTCAGTCCCTTTATTTGCAGACGAGAGTTGTATGCATTCATGGTGGCCATAGAATTCCAACAAAGTTGTCTCGTTTCCCTTCCTTGTAATTTAATTGGGCAGGATATTCTGCTGCAAGGTGACGTTTATTATAGTGCTTATTCCTCAAATTCCTAAATGTTTGTACAAGTGCTTAACATCACAAGAGACCACAATAATAAATGTCTGACAGCCTTCCACTGAGGCACAAATGCTTAAAGTCCCAGGATAATCCAAGGGTACCAAATGTTGCATACGACTTGTGGTAAATCTAAAGTCTGAAGTTTTTGAGTGACTGCACCTCTCTTGAAAGAGGCTTTGTCATTGAAAAATATGCACACAAATCAGGCCTGTGATCTAGTGAAGCAGTACTGTTTTAATATCAGAGCTCTGACTGAAACAAGTGCTGATTCCTAGACAAAAATCTTTCAGTAAAAAGTCCAAACTATAGTTTCAAACCTCAAATGGAAAGTTCCAATTCCAAATTACTCCAGTTTTAGAATTGAGTGACTTGGTCTGAAATGATAGTATAGCAGTGTCACAATGCCAGCAAAGTAGTGATGTAGTAACTGAACTGTAAACATTCACAAAAGGAGAGTTTGACATGATAGTAGTAATGCCAGTGAGTAATTGTCATTTTGAAGTTCACAGTTGCAGAATTGATGAGTGCTGAAAGAAATAGAGATGTCAATTAAAATTTGCCTTGGTCGACCATCCTGGACACCCTCTTGACAGGAAAAACTGTCGCATGTGCATCTATGACTATACAGTTTGGAGGTGAAGGCTGCATCTGTAGTCATCAGGCAGGCAGTGTTGTCTTGTTAAGTTCCACATACACTGCAGTGGTTTGCTACTAAATACGGAACGACTGGACTGAAAATAAGCACCTTCAGATAGGATGTGACAGTTCCGCTCTAGAACAGAGCGGCATGCTGTTTTCCAGTTGTGAGGAGGAACCACTCTTAAGTGGAGTAGTTTAGCAATATTCAGCTGTGTTCATGAGAGAGAGCAGCAGGGATGGAGGGAATAAAGCAGCAGGAGGGTGCAGTGGTGGCAGTCATGCAGGAATTGTCCCAACCTTTGACACTGAAGCAAGAGCTGACCTTGGGATGAGTGGACTGTTGCTAGAAAATGAAAAAGTTTTGTTTGGTTAGTTAAGATTGGGACCACTATCTTGCAAACTAAATAGTTTATACAAGCTAAATAGTTTATACAATGGCTAGATGTATGGATTAAAGTTTGATAGGTTTATCCCTACTGGCCGTACCTCTCAACTGTCCCTGATTTTGACTCTAGCTTTACAAATCTTAAACCCTCTTAAAATTAATGACTTGTGGAGAAAAAAGTGGGTAATTGCACTTGGTTACAGACTTTTTATTTTCTCTTCAGTGTCAGTGTTCCTGATTTATTTCTGGATCTGTCCCGAATTGATTGAGAACTAATGCTTCTGGCTTGCCTACCTTTTTTCCTTTGTCTGTACAACTTTTGCTTTATATGGCTTGTGTTGGGAGAACTTCCATTATTTTGTGTTTTCCCACTTCTGAGTTCTCTCCTATTCCGTTGTGCTTGCTGTATATCATTTGTCTTTATTATTTTTGTTCCTTTTGTTTTTGCCAAGGTAATGGCTCTAGGGTTGTGCCCAGTGTTCTAGACTGGGTATTGGCTTTTTTTTCCCCTTGCAGTTAGCTCACCTTACTCAAAGGCCTTTTTCTTGGCTGGTTGTTTTTGTATTGATGGCTGCTGCAACACATCTGACCATGGAAGTTGGCAACTATGGACTCTATTCCACTTTTCTTACTGATTTGAGGCATTAAGGTGCAACTCCCCTTTAAATGGTCCTGCTACTGAGACCAGACTGGCACAGTTCTGGAAATAACTTTCTGGGTCTTTTTCGTGAACAGTTGCATGAACTGGCAAATGAGCTCAAGATTTGGAAATAATTGGATAGGTCTTCTGTGCGAGAGTTGCATAAACTGGGGGATCTCTCTCTTTGGGCCTCAGCTTTCCCATGTGTGCATGTGAAACACACTTGATAGGTTATGATAGTACACCGTTCTGCTGACATATCATAACGTATGACATCCATTCTGTCAGAAGAGGTAAAAAAAGATACCATATTTCAATGGTATTGATGTCGAAATTGAGTGTAATATAAATATGGCTTAAGTTAATATTTTATCACTTATTAAATTCCATTAGGAAAGCTTTGATAGTTGGATAAGGAGTTCTTAAAAACTGGTTGTTCCTAACTGAAAACTCCACAACCATAGTCCATTTCCTATCCTGTAGCCAGTCAAGTTAACATGTGTGCACACAGTGTCAGCAGGCATACTTGCACCATATTTCTATCATGTTTCCTCAGTACAAGTCTGAGATTTGATGGGAGAAAATCCAGAATTTCACTGTAGTGTCAAGACCTGCAATTGAATGTTATGCCCATCTTTAGCCACAATGTTGTTTAGTTCTGCTAGTGTTCTTTCTGCTTGGCTGAAAGGTTAGCATTTTTTATTTCTGCTTGGGTTTGTTTGTTAAATGCTATTCATTGAACGAATTCATCCACTCGGTAGATTCCTTTTATTATACAAATGGCATCTGAAGGAAATAGAACTGTATGAAGTGGGGCATTCACTGACTGCTGTTTATAGTTTCAATAATTGTAGATAAGCTAAAAGGACTATTAAAAAGAAATACACTGTCACATACACTTGAGTGTTATGTTTTGGCTGTGTAGAATGGATTCATTCTTTCTATCTTTCAGCGCTTTTAAAACATAAGCGCTAAGGTCTGCTAATAGGTGTGCCACAAGGTGAGTAGCAGGAAGGTTACTACCATGTTAGTTTTATTAGGCTGTAACAATACATCATGCGTGCTCGGACGTGTACCTTTTCATAATATTTTCCTTTTTCAGTCTAGCTTATGTTTAAATAAAGAGATGTTTGCATCATTACACTGATGCAGATGGTAACAAATTTAGAGGCTGCATAGCAGGCGCACACGGGAAAAATACAGGCAGTTATGATGGAAATCTAGGTTGTCTACAGAAATGGCGATCTTGTATTGTGTTCTCAGTGTCCATGAAGCTGGTGATAAATGTCTGAGCGAATGTCCATTCCAAAAGTGTGGAAGCCATGAACAGAAAAACAAATCTCCAAAAACTTAATGAAGTTGCATTTACAAAGAAAGGCAACTAAAAATGAAACCAATGTTTTATGTGAGACTTGAGCCTAATTTTCTTTCTTTTTTAGAGCAAATCTTTATTGTTCCCACGTTTTGATTTTGCATGCTGACCAATCCTATGTGTGGTGTACTTTGTTTCAGCACTGATTGCTGATGTAGTTATGTTTTCTAAAGTATTAACAAAGTAGCCTTTTGTAAAATAATCACTGTTTGCATTTTTTTGATAACTTGCTGTTTAAGTATGTAAATCAAATACCACAATCTAGTCTTTAAATTCAGGTTTGATTTATCATTGCTTCTTTATTAAAATCTGTTTAAATTTTGAGATCAGGAATTAACTGGTGACAGTATTTTATTTTCACTTTATTACAAATCTTAATTAGACCAGTGACTTCATACCTTGTATAGCAGTTTACTTTATCAAATATGTATAAAATAACAAAGGACCTAAAAGAGGCTGTAGATTCCAGTAAGTCTTTAATGTAGAAAAAGTCTCACAAAATCACATCCACATGAACACTTTTTTTGTAGGTATGAATGTATCCCACCCACTTAATCAGATGCTACTACAATCCATTGCACCAAATGGTGCAATGGAAGTAGCAAATGGTGCAATGGATAATAGTAGCATCTGATGAAGTGGGTAGGATACATACGTATGAAAGCGCTCATGTGGATGTGACTTTTTCTACATTGAAGACTTTAATACTGGAATCTGCAGACTCTTTTGGGTCCTTTGTGGTTTTATACAGTTTTGGATTATATTGCTTGTTTGGATCTAAAAGTCTACAGTTGGTGGTAGTGGTTTTCTTTCTGACTTTATTAAATATGTTCGATATTGAGCTACACTGCACATGGAACAGTTTTTCATTACAGAATTCCATACAGCCCTTTTTTATTTATTTGCAGTTTGACTGGGAAAGTCGATTGGGCAAAGATGAGCCCTTTTTCAATAGAGGCCTGAGGAGAAAAGCTCCACGGTAAAAGTATTTACCAAAACTCAGCAAGATATAGTGTATACAGTAATCAGACAAATATTGCTAGGAGATAAACCAGTAACACCTCCTGAGACTAAAGGTACAAATGTCCTACAATAAGTAATATAATGGTTAATACAGTAAGTACAAACACAAACCATTAATAGTTATAGTTAGAACATAAGTTATCCAAAACTGTTGAATTACACAGGCAGTTTAAAATGTGTAAAGTGAAGAAGTTATGTCCTGTATAGCCACCTAGCCTGGGGTATGCTAAATTAGTCTGAGGTGGGTTAGGAGGGGTGGGAGCAGGAGCATTCCTAGTTAGAGGAGAGGTATGAATTGAGCAAAGACTTTGAAGGAGGAGTATTTTTTTTTTTTTTTTTTTTTTTTTTTTTTTTTTTGTAGTACGGATATGGGGAGGAGGTTAGTTCCATTTTCAAGCAAGGGAGAAGGACAGGAGAAGTTGCCCTGGGCTGAACATAGGTTTGTGTACTTCAAGGAGGTTTTGGTTATTGGATCCGAGAGTTTGATCGGGAAGGTGCACAGTGAGGATGGAGGAGAGGGAGGGACATTGTGACAGTTTGAAAATAAGGAGTCACTGTGGTGGGATGAAGATTTTGAGCTGGTAGCAGACTTGGAGATTTTATTGTAACAGGATGCCAGTTTAGTTTTGAGGGTGGCTTGCAGATTGGGAAGGTAGGAGGTATGTGGTGGAGCGAGTAAGTTTAGTCACAGAAGAGGAAGAGATTGTGTCGGTAGAGCATTCCTAGTTTCTGGTGTTTTGATGTTAGTTTGGAGGTGAATGTCAAATTTTAGTTCAGTAATGACACCTAGAAGTTTATAGTTTAGAAGACTATTTCGATGGGGGGTTTATTTTGACTTTGGGAAAGGCATTTGAGACTTTTGGAATTCGTAGAGGGAGTAAAGATCATAATTTTGGTTTTGGATGCGTTGAGCTAAGTGATTGTTGTGCATCCAAGTTTCAGTACTGTTACAGGCAGTTTGTGTTGTATGCAAGAGTTTAGGGAGGGATTCAGCAGAGCAGATTATGGTTGAGCGTATTGAACAAGTTTGGCATTGGGTACGCAGAGGTGGAAGTCATTTAAGAAGGTATTAAATAGAAGAGGATCCATGATAGATTCCTGGGGGGGCACCAGTCAGTGAGTTAAGGTAGGGCAAGGTGCAGTTATCCATTTGACCGATTTCTTTCTGAGAGAGAACTAGAAAACCAGTTTAAAGAGCAGAGAGAGAGATTAAATTGGGAGAGCTTAGAAAGAAGAAGGCTTTGGGAAATTTGTATAAAAGGCCTTAGAAAGGTCAAATAGAGTAGCAGATACTATATGTCCAGAGTCGCAGGGACGGTTAATATTGTTGAAAGGATAGTAGGGCTGTAGTGGTATGTCCAAGTTTGAATCTGTGTTGTGTAGGGGTAAGCAGGTGGTTGTCTAGAAGGTGGGGTGTAAGAGTTGAAGGTGAATACACTTTTCGAGAAGTTTTGAGATGGGGGAGAGGATGGCTATAGGGATGTCAGTATTGTTGCCATCTTTGTGCAATGGAATTATAAAGGCTTTGTTTTCCAGAGGAGGGGGGTACATGGGATTCTTGAATCGAATGGTTAATTAAAATACAGATGGGGAATGCTATGCCATCTACGGCCAACTTGAATTTTTTTTTTTTTTTGTTATGTGGAGTTCATTTCTGATCTCTCATAGTTCTCGGTTCCATATTCTTAATATCTGTAGCCATTTTTTCACCACTTATTGATGGCTTGTCTCTGGTTTTCCATTTTCTACTTGCAGCTTTAAGTCACTATCAACACTGAAAATCACGTTTTCACCTCTTTAGTACACCAACTCTGCAAAAACGTTTCTATACCGATGTTCAGTTCTCATCCAACATATTCGTCATTTTTGTACTGAAGCAATTCTGTACATTCCCAAAATATATGCCGCCAAGAGCTACTTTCTAAACAATCACATCTCCAACATCTGAGTACAGAAATATTTGTGGATATTCCATGCAAAAAAATTCAACATTTTCTTAATTAGTTGCATATCTAGGAGTGACTTGCCCCTCTGCATTGATTCATTCCTTTATTCAGTGCTAGCTTTTTTTATATTGATTTCCAAATGCCAGCATGTGATCCTGTCATTACCCTGCTGGGCACTGTCCATGTGCTTCTATTCTCCGGTTCAGTGTCTTGACTCAAATATTTTAATCTTGAGTATGCCTCCAAATCTAGAGGTTTGAAGCCACCCTGCTCTTTTGTCAGTGTTCTCTTCCCATTGTACTGTCTGTGCTTTATCCCAAAGGAATTCCAGTCGGTCTTTCTCAGTAAACAAATGTCAATAAGTGTTTCCTTTTCACATATGAGTCTCTTCAGCTAGGTTTCCTAATATGGCTAGTATCACTAAATTAAAATTGAGTCTTCACATGGATATTGCCGCAGTCTCTCCAAGGACTTCAATTCCCCTTATTAAGACTTCTGTATATTGTTAACCTGGGACTTGCTGTTTATTTC
Source organism: Protopterus annectens (assembly GCF_019279795.1). Classification (NCBI taxonomy): domain Eukaryota; kingdom Metazoa; phylum Chordata; order Ceratodontiformes; family Protopteridae; genus Protopterus; species Protopterus annectens. The sequence goes on from NC_056739.1 coordinate 156,309,445, forward strand.
CTTAATAAATTTGGTAACGCAGAGTCCATTTTCTGTGACTGCCTTGCTAATGCTGTTTAACAGTTCTCATGTAACTGATGCTGAGCTACTGTACGTGGGGCAGATACCGGCTAGATTCCATTACATCAGCTGAAGCTGCTGTGATTATTTTATGGCCTCTGTCACCATTGTATGTTGCTGCATCATTCCATTTCATTGCAACACCAACTACTTTTTAAATTTTATTTTGATTGTTGACCAGGTAGGTGGGCTGGCCAAATTACTTTTTCAGCCATTGTCTGGGGACAATATTATAAGATGGACAGGCAAAGAGATTATACAGTAAAAGCAATTGCATATTAATTTGAGGAATACCAACCATTACCATGCTAAAATGATATAAGATGAATGATATGAGTTTTATATACACTGATGAATTTCTATTCAACTGCCATCTTGAAAACATGACAGTTAAGATTTATTGACTAGGGTTTTTAATTTTTTTTAAGGCTTTTACTTAATACACTTTCTTCCATTATTTGAAACATGGCTCCAAAGTGCAGGTCCAGCTGTTGAGAAGGCTGTCTCACCTTTGGCTAGTTTGAATTTAGGGCTTCAAACGGCAATAGTATTTCCTTGGCTGTTCTTAAGGTGGTAATTTTTGGTGTCTGAGGTAATTCCCTTTTAAGAGGGAGGTAGTATGCTGTTTTGGGAACCAAGTTTCCAGAAGAATGGCTGTATCTGGAATTGTCGGTGTATCTCGTGAAGTACATCACAATGGTGCTCTCTTTGCAGAGCTAACATTTTGTAAATTTGCTGGCCATTCTGTAGCTTTTGGCAGTTGTAGAAGTGCGGGCAGGGATGTGGCAGAGTGTAATCTGGTTTAGGAAAGAATACTTTTTTAACCATAGATTTCCTGGTAGTTGGGGATAATTGGACAATTTAACGGTTTTAATTGTGAAAGAACATTTAGTACATTTGTCAATGTGATTACTGAGATTGAGTCTAGTGTCCAGCCTAAATATTTCTGCTCTTGAACATAAGAAAAAGTATTACCTTTTGTGTCTTTAATAGTTGTGGTAGTGATGGGAGCTTCGTCGTACTAGGAAAAAAAGTATGCCACTATTTTTCATGTATTCAGTAGTTCTGCTATAGTAATGTTAAAAGAATTTGGATTGCATGTGTCTGGAGTGATTGTGTTTTTGTGTCCAGAAGTGTATCACCTGTATTCATAATAAGGTGTGGAAGGTCCATTGTTACGTTATTGACAGCGAGAAAAGGACTGAGCCTTGCGGAACAAGTGGAAACATCTGAGGAAATGGTGTATACTTGGAATGTTCTTGATGGTGTTTTTGTTTGGACCAGACTGTGGTGTTTTTGTTTGGACCAGACTGTTGTGTTTTCAGCAACGTTTAGTCTTTTTCAGCTTGAGTAGAAGTAGTCTGTGGTTGACTGTTTCAAATGCTCTAGTTAGGTCTACATCCTACAAAAGCACCATTGCAAGATTACAGAATTGATCTAGTGTACTGGGCAATAAGTAATAACTTAATGTAAAACCTACACACATACTTATAAATGACATTTTTAGATCAAGTTTTTGACTACCGTTTGATACATCTGAAGACTCTCTTTCGTGTACTGAAACTGCATGGTGGGTGTTAGGGAATCCGTAGGCTGTCCATGCCTCCTTCTACAAGGAGGCAAGTAGAGAACATGGGGTAAATGGGACCTGCAGTGGAGGTGGAAAACTGGGAAGGGGGAAGAAGAGGTGCAGGGCCATGGACTAAGTGCACTTAGCAGACGTCTGCATCTGCTGTCAACTAGAGCAGTATAATGTAATGTTTTGCACCATATTTGCCTGTTAACTCTGATTGCTAACATGAGTGTTTGTGTGTTTTAAATGGGCAAACCCACTGATCGAATGTTCCTTTTCAGGGGCAACCCAGGAGAACTCTGGTTAAGTGACTTGCTAAGAATTAACTCAGTAGGCAAATGGAGGTGGAAGGAATCAAACCTTGTACTCTTAAATACAGGAAGTGGCTTCTTAACAGCTCTGAGCCATAATCCTCTGTGTTAACTGCTGCACAGAAATAATTGCGTTGGTGTTTTGAGAGGGTTATAAATAACATACTATTCCAAAGTGTTATTTTCCATCTGTGTGTGAAGTACCTGTGGGTGTGTTAGTCAAATACAACAAACAATTAACTAAAAGTGTTTGATTTTAAAAAGCATGTTCTGTATGGAAAATATGACATGGTGTTAGCCTGCTGCTCCTATGAAAGGAAGTGTCCATCTGAGAGCATTTAAAACATGGTAGGAAGTTGTAGGTATGATCAGTTGTTAGGCTGGTAATAGTCTCTCTTTAAAAAAAAAATGCCTCTTAAATCAGGCTTGTATTGCCTGTACTGCACACACACACACACACACACACACACACACACACACACACACCTGCTTTTGTGGATATAGATATAAGAATATAATGAAAGTCAAGCTTCAGTGTTTATAGTTGACACCAAAGAGTTCTGACTGCTGGAGAAGGTGCATGTCACAGTTAAACTATAGGACTCTATGCACATTCTAGGCTAACAGCACTTTGATTCATGCTTGCTTTGTGCTCATGTGGGACAGATAGCTGGTCTTAAGCATTTGTAATCAAACTTTGCTAAAGGAGATCAGTTCTAGTCCTTGTAGTCAAATATGAGGGTTTCTGTTTTTGGCACGATAGGCAAGTTTTATTAGAGGTTTTAGAAAAGTGCTTTTTACACTTTCCCTGTTTTAAATAACCCTTCATCTGAAAAATTCTACCTATAAGATGGCTTTTTTAACTTTGTGTTTGCTCTTCACATTTTTTTTTGCTTCCCTCGGTCTCTATGAGCTTACTGGCACATTTCTTCATCCTTTTTTTCAGAGATGTTTGCTGTGAAGCACACATTTCTTTGTAACTTGTACGCTTTCATCAGGAGGATTCCTACCATGTGAGGGGGAAATGCATTTTAATGAAACCAGTTTGGGTTCAGGAGCAACTTAGAAATATTTTTTGATCTGGGCATGAATAGTTCTTTAGCCTTTCATTTTGTAGAGTGTAATGCTGGTTAACTGTCAGTTTTGGGAGAAATTGGAATATTACATATGGGGGAGGGGGAGCAGTGTAAAAAGTTTTTATGTTGCTTAGGGAAGGTCAATGTAGTCCTAATACACTGGTTCTTTTTTGAACTTGACTTTCCAGTTACAAGCATGAATTTTAAATGCTAATGAGTTATGATGTCCTTTCTTTCTTTTTCTTATAAAAATGTACTTCTTGGTTGTTTTTTTCCTTCCTGGAAGGCTTTGTAGCTCTGGGGCCAGGAGAAAAAAAAACTTGGTAAAGAAGTATGTAGTATTTTCATCTAGTTGGTAGGTTATATCTCCCAGCCTAAATTAGTCTGACTAGTGGTAGTATATGGAAAGGTGATTTTTAAGATAAAGTATAGGGTTAGGTTGAGCATGCATTAATAAGATGGGCAGGGGGACTTTTGTCCCTGTATCTCATTTAATAATTGATGCTAACCCTGAGCTTACATATTACGTTTAAATTTCCACAACACTGCGGATATACATGATAGGCTCAGAGACACACACGTGTTGACACACGCCACACTACATCCGTCTACTTAAACCTTGGCCGCATACATATGTATGTGCTTACACTAAATCTCTCCACTTACCCCTAACCTGCATACACTTTTGTGTTCAAATGTACACAGACAACTGTTGAGCACACTTGCCTGTTATGACAAAATTGCCATTCTAGGAATGAATGTTTAATTAGTTAACACAAGTTTTAGCCTTGTTTGATGAAGGCTGCAGGACCAATTTTTATGAAAGTTACTCTCTTGAGTCCATGACAAAAATGTGACTCTTGTGTGCTTGACATGTGCAGCATTTGTGTAATAGCTGACAGCTCAAAGCAAAAGGAAAAATGACTTAAAACAGTATTTTTATAAAGGAGGGGTGTGCTACCCTGCACCTCACAGCCCTGATATTTATATGTGCTAACTCGGGGGTGGGGGAGTAGAAATTGCTCTGGTACAGTTTTCAGGCAAGCACAAATGTGGAGCTGTTGTGACTTGTAATTTGTGTCAGTTGTTAACATCTGTTAAGACCGGCACCCATTCATTGTGTGTTTTGTGTATATCTAAGTCTTTCATTTGTTTTAAGTACAGAGCATCTTGGATCAGGTGTGCTTCACTTGTATTAACACAGACTTCATCTAAATTCAGCATAACTCAGAAAAAAAGATTTTTGCACCCCACACTCCCTTAATTTATGCACTCCAATTCCATAGTCACACTACAATGGAAAAGGGGGGGAAACAGTGGATGTTATGTGATCCTATCTCGCCTACATTCTGACTGATGGGTTCGGAGCCGATCCCTCGGCTCCGACTCGGCACGCTTATGCCAAAGAGCGAAGTCTCTTATTGGCTGAGCTTACTATATCCCAGGATGCACCACTACCAGTCCCCCAGATCTCGTTTGCCGCTAACTAGCGAAGACGTGGTCTCGAGCTGGCTGAGCTAAGTAGTTGGTTCTTTTCACTAACTTTCTGTCAGGAATTTGCTAATTTCTAAACAAAAAGCTGTTTTAACGGCTACTCTGTTGTTGTGTGTGTGTTTGACAAATTTTTCTGTGGAAATTTGTGTATGATTGATACTTGTTCTGGTTACAGGCTCCCTCGGTCTATAGGGCCTTCCTACCGGTTAATTCCCTTTTAAAACAACCTTAGGGTTTATTTATTCTTTGTTTCCTTATATGGTGGTTGACTGTTGTTCATTTTGGTTTTTGTGTGAATGGCAAGTTAATCTTGAATTAAAATAAGTTTGTCTGTGAAAAAGTACTTATTTTGTGCTTATAATGTCTCAAGCACCTAGGCCTTCGGGCTTCAAAAAGTGCACTAAATGTAACTTTAAGATGTCTATCACGGATGACCATTCTCTGTGTGTATATTGTTTGGGCGCCAAACATTTGCAGGAGTCCTGCAGTGTGTGTCACGCTTTTTCCTCGAGGGTCCTCCAAGAGAGGAAAAATAAGCTTATATTAAAAGGCCTTGTAAAACCCTCTTTTGAAGAAGCTTTAGCATCCTCTCCTTCTCCTGCTAAAAAGAAAAGGGCGTCGGCTCTGACCAGTCCATCGGATCCGACCGCCAAAAGACATAGGCAGGCTTCTCCTTCGGCTCCAAGGACTTCGGAGCCGAGGGCGGAACGGTCTGCCTCGATGCCACCAGTCTCGACTCCTCTGGCTTCGGAGCTGATGGCTGGGGCATAGAGAGGTGGGTCACCTTCGTCGGCTCCACTGGTCTCGGAGCCGATGAAGGTTGTCCGCTCAGACACTTCCTCCTCGGCGCCTAAGTCCTCCTCGGCACCGATGGAAACTAGTTTGGGTATTCCTTCGGCGCCGATAGTCATCGAGTCGCCTCGGAGCCGGTCCCCTAGCCCCTTGGGGCCGTTGGAGAGGCCATCTCGAACCCGTTCAGTATCCTCTAGGTCATCGAGGATGTCAGATTCGGACATAGACAGGGTGCTCCAAAGACTGTTCCAGTCCCCAGTCTTTCAAAAATTTGTTTCGGCTCCGACCCAGTTGGCTTCGGAGCCGACAGCCCATGCCCATGTCATTGCCATTCCTCCTCCGACCGCTTCGGCTCTGTCGGAGCAGGTGCTGTTGGAGCCGGTGGAGGTCTTAGGGTCGGCTCCGACCCTTACTCCAACCCCGGCCTTCGGGTCCGAGTTTGGCACACGGACTTCTTCGGCTGGACCCGGGGGTGACGTTTCGGGACCTATGCTGTCGGTTCCGAGCCTTCCTCTCGGTGCTTCGGCTGCGGGACTTCCGTCTGCTATCATGGCTCCGGGGACCGGACACTCCCAGGATTCTGGGGGTCCGGCTTTCAGAGCTATGAGGAGTGCCTTGGCCAAGTCTTCTTCGGCCATCTCTCCGGCTTTACCGGCACCTTCCCTGGGCGTGGAGACTGGGTCTTTGGCAGTTCCCCTGTCCTTAGGCAGCGGAGCCCCTGGGCCTGAGGTTACCCCCACTGGGGGTTCCCCTCCTCCTGAGGGTTCTTCGGAGTTGTCTTCAGAGGAGCCCCCAAGGAAGAGATCGTGCAAGAGGAAGCACGTGGACTCCCCCAAGTCTATTACATCGGACACTGATCTTGATGATGCGGAGGGGTCCCCGAAGTCGTCCTCGGATGATGTCTCATTTGCAGACATTTTAGAGATCCTCAAACGAGGCGGCTGGATATCCAAACCCCCCTCTGCTGATGAGTCAGTGCTTCTCAAGGCCTTTGGGGCTCAGCCCTCCGCCTCCTGGGTGTCTCCACCCTTCGAGCTCCTGGATTTGGTTTGTCGGAGGGCGTGGGAACATCCAGATACCGTGGAACCAGTGCCTTCTCGTCCTAACAAATTTTTGTCTGCCCCACCCGAGAAGGAGTTCCTTACTAAAGGCGTGGCTGTAGATGCCATGGTGGTGGCATCTGCTACACAACAGGACGTGGCAGAGGCTTCAACGTCCGTCCATCCTCCTAATAAGGAGTCTAGGAGCATGGACCGGTATGGGAAGCGCACCCTGACTTCAGCGGCCTTTACTTTAAGGTCCCTGAATTATTTGGCACATTTTACCAGGCTACAGAGGGATCTGGTCAAAGGAGCTGTCAGATTCCCTCTCGGGTAACCTACCTGAGCAGCTAGCCCAGTCGGTTAGCTCTCAATTGGCTATCCTTACTTCAATTTCTAACTCGTCCATGAGGCTCATTTCATATGCGGCCGAAGGGGCGGGTAGAGCGGCAGGCACAGGCGTGGCTCTACGGAGACAAGCCTGGCTCCGTTTGTGTCATTTTGCGGAGGCCTTCAAGTCTTCCTTCGCCGACGCTCCCTTTGATGGGTCCTCTTTGTTTGGACCTAAGGTTAAAGACACTCTTACCCGCTGTGAGCAAGAGGGAAAAACTTTATCTGCCGTAGGTGCACGTTATTCCACTCCCTTTCGGCCTTATCCCAAGGCTAAAGGAGGAGGGAAGATGTGGTTCCGCAAATCACGTAAGTTTTTCCTCAACAGCAGGAAGATTCCCCTTCCAGAGGCAGAGGACGGGGAAATTTTTCTGGGAGACGCCGTCCCAGAGGCGGCAGAGGGCCCCGCAATTCTGGAGACCGCGAGTCCTTTCGTGGCTCTTCAGCCTCCCACACTTCATGAGGGATTGCCCGGCTGTGCTGCTCGGAGCCAGTCGGGTGCCGTTGCCAAGCACCTAAAAGCCTGGGAGTCTATCACTCAGGACAGATGGGTGCTTCGGATTATTGCCGGAGGTTACACCATTCCCTTCACACACTCACCCCCACCGTCCCAAAATCCCGGACCCACCACCCAGTCAAAGGGAAATTGCAGCCGCAGAAGCGTTAAAGCTGCTAGAAAAAGGAGTCATCCAACCGGTCCCCACAGACCAGATCGGATCCGGAAATTACTCAAGGTTCTTTTTAGTGCCAAAAAAGACAGGGGACCTGAGACCAATATTGGATCTCAGCAGACTAAACCAATCCGTCACGAAATCCAAATTCCGAATGGTCACGTTACAATCCATTCTCCCATTGTTGGAGAAGGATGTTTGGATGTGCTCCATAGATCTCAAGGACGCCTATTATCACATACCGATACATCGGGCGTCCAGGAAGTATCTGCGCTTCAGCCTGGGAGTGTGCACTGCCCTTTGGTCTCACCACAGCCCCCAGGGTGTTCACCAAGTGTTTGGCAGTAGTAACTGCTCACCTGAGGAATCTTGGATTCCAAGTGTTTCCCTATCTGGACGACTGGCTCCTGACTGCCACCACCAGTCATCTACTAATGGACAACCTCAAAGCCACCATTTCCCTGGGTGCTACCCTGGGAATTACATTCAATTGGTCAAAGTCTGTCTTGCTGCCCTCTCAGCGCATAAGGTTCATAGGAACAGAGATAGACTCAAAATTGATGCGCGTCTTTCTTCCTACCGAAAGGATTCAAACTTTACAAGGTCAAGTTCAAGCCCTGCTTTCAAGATCCAAAGCCCCAGCCAGGATGGTCCTGCAACTTTTAGGTTCGATGTCTGCCACGGTTCTCCTAGTTCCTCTGGCAAGATTGCACATGAGGATTCTTCAGTGGCTATTATCGACTCAATGGTCCTTTCAGAATCTTCCCTCAATCACCCCATTATGATTACAGAAACGTGCAAACGGGACCTCCGCTGGTGGCTTCAGCCGTCCAATCTGAATCAGGGAAGACCTTTTGTTATCCCCCCTCCGGTGGCCACCCTGACGACGGATGCCTCCCAGACAGGGTGGGGGGGGGGGCATTGTCTGGGCAGGTTAGTTCAGGGTTCCTGGCTTCCAGGCGAAACCTTTCTCCACATCAATGTATTGGAGATGAGGGCTGTACTTCTGTCCCTACAGGCCCTCCACAAGTTTCTCCCTCAAGGCTTTATCGCTATCCACACAGACAACATGTCGGTGGTCTGGTATCTAAACAAACAAGGAGGGACCAGATCTTACCCCCTTTGCAGAGAGGCCATGAGGGTGTGGGAATGGGCTGTAGCTACCAACCGTTTCTTGGTAGCGACCCACATTCCAGGGAAATCCAATATATTGGCAGACAGATTAAGCAGGACAATTCTCTCTCCTCACGAGTGGTCCTTGAACGAAACAGTAGCAGCTCAGGTTTTCAGAAGATGGGGGAGGCCGTGCTGCGACCTGTTTGCAACACCACAAAACACAAAGTGCAAAAGGTTCTTCTCCTTGACTCCACATCAGGGGGAGGCAGCTATGGATGCTCTAGCACAACCTTGGCCAACAGGGCTACTTTATGCCTTTCCTCCGGTTCCACTTCTACCCAAAGTCATTCAGAAAGCTTCTCAATTGGGGTCCACAATGATACTAATTGCTCCGCACTGGCCTCGTCAGGTATGGTTTCCCTACCTGAAGAAACATGCGGTGGACGATCCTTGGTTTTTGGATCTAACTCCGGATCTGCTAATTCATCAGTCGGGACGACAACACCAGTCCCTTCGCACTTTGAAGTTGACAGCTTGGCTCCTCCACTTCCGACTTTAGTCAGAAATCGCACCTTAGACCCGGAAGTTATTCACATTTTATCTTCGGCCCACAAACCCACCACTAAGAAATTGTACCTCAGTAAGTGGAAGAGGTTTGCTATCTGGGCTCAACTCAGGGGCTTAGACCCTATCACTGCCCCGATTCCAGAGGTTTTGAAATTTTTAACATCCTTGTTTAATCAAGGATCTTCAGTCTCTACTATTAAAGTCCAACTGGCAGCTATCTCTAAATTTCACGAATCCATGGATCCACCGTTGATGAGCAGCAGATTATGCAAAACTTTCATTAAAGGTGCGGGGCTGTTAAGACCCCCAGTTTTTCATCCTGCGCCTCCGTGGGATCTTGATTTGGTGCTTCGTGCCTTAACATCTTCCCCTTTCGAACCGGCTGCTACATGTGAGTTAAAATATCTGTCTTGGAAAACTGCCTTCTTACTTGCAATTACCTCTGCAAGAAGAGTTTCAGAGCTTCAAGCCCTACCTATCAAACCACCGTACTTGATTTTTCACAAGGATAGAGTATCACTTAGGCCTAACCCATCCTTTGTCCCAAAGATTTGTTCTAATCTCTGTCTCCAACAATCTCTAGAGCTACCAGTTTTCTTTCCAAAATTCTCCAACGAAGCAGAATACACTCTCCATAAATTGGATGTTCACAGGCAATTGCGCTTCTATCTAGACAGGACTCAGCAAATTCGTAAATCAGACCAGTTGTTTGTGTCCTTTTCAGACAATAAATTGGGTAAAACCATCACAAAAGCTACTATCTCCAAATGGATTAGAGATTGTATAACTCAGGCTTATTCCTCTTCAAATAAGCAACTTACAACATCTATCAAAGCTCACTCTACCAGAGCTATGGCTACTTCTATCGCCTTTCATTCCAAGCTCGCTATTTCTGAGATTTGTGCTGCGGCTACTTGGTCCAACCCGCACACTTTCATTTCCCACTATAAATTGGATGTGGCATCAAAAGGGCGAGCATCATTTGGTTCCACGGTACTCAGGAGTGTTTTCCAGTGAGCCACCCAGGATTCAGGTGCTAGGACGCTGTCCCATCAGTCAGAATGTAGGCGAGATAGGATCACATAACATCTTTTAGTTATGTACTCACCATAACTTCAGATGTTTGGGATCCATCTCGCCTACATTCCTAATACCCACCCTCCTTCCCCCGGCCTTGGAGATCAGAAGAGATTGAATGGTTTTGAGTTCTACTGTTTTATCTTGTTTCATCTGACGATGTTATATAAGCAGTGCGTGCATGTGTGCATGTATGCGGACAAACTAGATCTGGGGGACTGGTAGTGGTGCATCCTGGGATATAGTAAGCTCAGCCAATAAGAGACTTCGCTCTTTGGCATAAGCGTGCCGAGTCGGAGCCGAGGGATCGGCTCCGAACCCATCAGTCAGAATGTAGGCGAGATGGATCCCAAACATCTGAAGTTATGGTGAGTACATAACTAAAAGTTGTGCACCATCTCGCACCATGAAAACAAGCTTCAGTATTGCTTATAACACTTTAAGAAAGCTAACACCATTGGCTGTAATAATAGCTTTTCTTATTGTCAGAATTGTAACTGGTAGTTTTGTAGTGGAGACAATCGTCCAATATTATTACTAGATTACTTTTTAGATCACTTGTATTTAGGTGAAATGACAGATCACTGGATGGTAATCCTGTACGCATATAGATCTATGTACTTACTCGCATACACTTTGTAGCCTGCATCAAACATTTTTAAGTATCGTAAAGCACACATTTGTGACTTGGCTTCACTGGGACAACAATCGGAACTGTGGCGTCTGGCTGGTTTCCTTTTCAGTGTTCTTTTTCCTTTTAATTCCTGAGTGCCAATGTCTAGAGGTGGTCCTATTCATTGACATTTAATGAAGGCAGACTTCTCCCTCCACTGTAGGACCATATTCTACTTGGCCATTGTGCAGTGGTAAAGTCAGTTTAGTAAGGATTAACAGAGCTACCCACACAGTAGCATTACTCCATGTGCCAGCTAATGTTCTTTGGCACTCGCTACTTTACATCTCTTACATGCTACGAGGTGATTGCACTAGAACTAGGATTCACTTCTGCGTTTTTGAAGTGAATAAGCTTGCCTGTGAGGGAACATGCCCCCCTTCTGTTTCTGATTTGTTGAGCCTGCTACTGATTTACAGGATGTTTAGGACTCATTTAGACAAGGTAACTTATTGATCTGATGTCATTTTTCTCATCCCATCCTCAACTAATAGCTTAGGATCTGACTTGGCTGTTGCAAAAGCTCGTGGTAACCTGAAACTCTTGAGCTTCTGTCTTGCCCATAATGCACCAATCCCAAGTACCTCAGATTTCATTAGCTGCTTTGAGCGAGACGTGGTGACCTCTACTCTCGAGCCAAGTGTTTTTTTTTCTTTATAAAAATTGATATTTCCTGTAATTTCTTAATCTTAAGTCTGTTTTCTCTCCTTGCTTTTCACGTCTTTGGGTACTGTAGTTAGTATTGTCTCACTTTCTACATTTTGTGTAGCCTTTGTAGTTCCATTTCTGGTATTTTCTTTTTTTTTCTATAGCTGTGTCTGATATGTTATCACTTGTCTTTTTGGCTAAGTTCTAGTGTAGTATCTGTCTTACTAGTTTAATATTGGTGTTATGGCTGAGAAGGGGGGAGGCCCTGCACTGCTCAAAAAATGCCTTGAGAGTGGAGACTCAATTCCTTTATGCTCACACCCTGTGTGTGTATTGCTTAGGTCCCCTGCACTTACAAGGAGACTGTGTCATGGGTTTAATCCCAGAACTATTACAGAAAAGAAAAATAAGTTTTAAAGGATTGCTTTCTTCCTTATTTGAAGAGGCTTTATCTGGAGCTTCGTCACCTGCAAAATCAAATCACCTTCTCTGAGCCCTTCCGTTTCTTCCTCAAAGGCATTGGATCAATCTAGGAAAAGGCTTCTGCTGGATCAGACTCCTCCATTGGATGATAAAAATGAGAAAGTCAAAAATGTTGGATCAGACTTCATCCTCTGATCCAAAGCAAAAAAGAAAACAATTATTGGATGTGACCTCATCGGATCAGACTGCCGTGGATCCAGTGAAAAAAAAAAAAATGATCCAGTCCATCTACTTCATTGGGCTTAATCTTCCAACCAAAGACTATATTCTCCTTACGTGGACCCTGTCCCCTCCAGGGTAAGTCCCTTTACCCTTTTTGAAAAAAAAACAGTCTCAAATCTGCAATTTCCACTCACTCTACCGGGAGTCTTGCAGAAGATGATGTGGAGAGATGGAGAAGAATTCTGCTGACGCAGAGCCTGATAGCTGTTCTTCAGCTCTTACTTTGAGTCCGGAGGTATGATCTTTCTCTAAAACCTCCCTTACCAATTCCTCCTTTGACTGCTTCCATGGGCTCAGAGTCCTTTGATCTGAGTCTTCTGCCTCTCTTTGCCTTGGATCTGAGGATATCCTTATTCTCTGATCTGAGGCTTCTGCCTCTCTCTGCCTTGGATCTGAGGATATCCTTATTCTCTGATCTGAGGCTTGCTCTTAGCATTTTGGTTCAGTCTGGATCCAAAGAACACTGAGCCGAGGCTATCCTGTCTGATCCGAGGTGTTGGAGTTGACTTTGAAGTTTTCAGGGCCATCCCTGCACCTCGCGGCCTTGGCACAGGCTAGTTCAGCTCTGACTTTTGCCTGGGGGGGGGGTTGCCCTCTGAGCAGGGAGTGACTATGGTCCAAAAGCTTGCGTTTTTAGATCCTGTGTCATGTCCCTCTCTGGTGAGGTCTGCCTTTGAGGTTATGGATAGAGGCTTGTCTACCCTGGCAACACAGACTGTTTCTACCTCAGGTCCTCAGTCCGTAACTTTGCCACTCTGTGCTTGGAGTCTCCCCTCTCTTCTTTACAGGGACAGCTGGTACTGAAACCCCAGGCTTCCAAACAGGGTGCCTTGACTACTTCTGATGCCTCCCGAGAGCATTCCACTGAGGAGGTACCCAAGAAGAAGAATTGCAAGAGGAAGCACTTGGATTCCCTGAAGGAACATTGAAGGTGAAGGGTCCCGATGGTCACCTCTTGATGTTTCATTCAGCGAAGTCCTTGAAGTCCTGAAACAGAGAGGTGGCTGGAAGCCCAGCAACCCTTTGAGGAGTCTGTATTCCTGGAGGTATTTGGTAGTAGCCTGTCTACCTCCTGGGTGACTCTGCCTGCCAACAAACTTAATGAGTTAGTCTCTTGGCGAGCATGGAAGGATCCCGACACTATTGAATCAGTACCTCTGAGACCTGACAAAATTATGACCGCATTGGAGGACAAGCAGTTTTGGGGCAAAGGTGTGAACGTTGATGCTATGGTGGCAGCCACCAAGAATGAACTTGGTGGCAGCCACCAAGAATGAACTTGCTGAGGAAAGTTTTACTGTTCATCCCTCCAGTAAGGTGATGGACAGGCTTGGAAAGCTTGTTTGTGCTTCAGTGACCTTTGCCTTAAGGTCACTGAAATAGCTGGCACATTTCATCAGGTTACAGAGAGACCTGATTAAGGAACTTTGTGACACCCTCTCAGGATCCGTTTCTGAAGTACAAGCATCTGTGACTTTTCAGTTGGCTACCCTGTGATAGATTTTCCATTTCTTTACAAGGCTCATTTTGCATGTGGCTCAGTATAAAGAAAAGTAGTGTTTCCTAACCACTCCTTCTTCCAGGAGTTCTCGAGGTTGGGGGCTGATGGCTGGGGAGTTCAGGAAAAATGAAAGTGGGCAACACCGGTGGAATGTTATGGTAAGTACATAACTTCTATTTTTCAACTCTTGATATAATAGTAGTGCACAGCCGGATCCCTAAGCTGCAGTCTTAAGAAGTGGGCACACTTATGGCCTTTCACTAACCCCAAATTCCCGGCTTTATCACTCAGAATTTTGTTGGTCTTGGGATGTATCCTGTCAAGTGCACAAGAGGAAGCCTTAGACAAACTGTTGGTCATTCCCCTACCAAAGTGACATACCTCAGGGGCTCTGGAAATTGATTAAAGAGATCTGTACTGCAGACATTCTTTGATAGCTTCGTAGTTTGCTCAAATACCACACAGAGCAGATTTAGCTGATCCACAAATGAAGTCTGACACTCCCTGTGTGGTAGGGCTGTAAATTAAATGAGCAATGATGCTCTTGCTAAGTAACTTACGAACATGAAGTTCAAAATAATAATTTTGCTGTCAGCCTTGGGACAGAGGGCTTCCTGCACCAAGTGGAACTAAACTGGTCAACAAAGGATAAATAAATAAAATAAAGTGACGTAATAGTAACAATTTACAGGACCACGTTTTGGCTGATAAGACAAAAGCCTGAAGCTCTTTGCTTTGTGTATTATTTTTGCTATGCGTGGAAAACATGTGCCCAGTGAAAGTGCACACGTTCATGATTACAACAAAAGGATCTGTTAATGCACTGACAGAAGTTTGGGGAGAAAATCATTTTGAAAGGGCCACACTTTCTGTTTACAACCTTTGCTGTGTGTAAAGCAACATTTTCCACAGTTGAACAGACTTTTTAAAAATCAGCATTTACATTTTCTCCTAAGAAGACAAAACTGCATGTGCACACTTCACGTTTCTCTTGCGAAAACAGACATTATGACATGGCAGTAGTACAACTGTGATGCAGCATGATTAAGCTTCCTTCCTGTTTGATGCGATGAGGCTGTTCTCACCGTCGTATATTGTTTTCTTCAGACACTTCAGTATAAGAGGAAGTAACAGTTTCACATGTGTTCTTTACGTGTCTCAGCAGCCTGTATGAAGACGACCCACAACTTGTGCAGCTTATCTAGACTGCACACTGTCTGCTGTCAGTTTCCTTATCTTCTACCCATTTAAGGAGAACCTCTCCATGTTGCACACCTTTTACTTAGAATCAACATCATTCTCAAAACGCCACCGGAGTTCACATGACAATATTAACAATTTATAATACAGATGAAGCTAAAGGCTGCAAGTTTGTGAGAAATTAATAGCTGGTACTAGTTGGTCACAAATCCCTTTCAGGAGTTTGTGTGTGTATATGTGTGTGTGTGTGTATATATATATATATATATATATGTGTATGTATATGTGTGTATATATATATATAATTATATGTGTGTGTGTGTGTGTGAATATATATATATATATATATATTAGTGTATATATGTGTGTGTGTATATAATGTGTATGTGTATGTATGTATATATATATATATATATATATATATATATATATATATATATATATATATATATATATATATATATATATATTATATGGGTCTGCTGCTTTTTTGGTCGAAAATGATTTCAGGCAGCCCACTTCACTGAAACTTCATTTGTCTGAAAGCACATTTGGTCGAAAATGGTATTTGGCCCCTGCCTCACTGCAGTGTGATCCTGGAGTGAGAATATAAAGTTAGGGGGGGAGCCCCCCCCCCATTTTGCAAAACATTTTTACTTATGTAAAAAGTTTTAATGTATTTTTAATGCATAAACATGTGTATAAGAGAGTATAAACTGCAATTATGTGGAGGGCTCCGCCCCCACACCTCCCAATGCTTGTTCCGGTCATACTACGGTGTGGTAAGGGAAAATTCCCTTATCCCCACTGTAGTGCGACCTTGGAGTGAGAATATTAAAGTGGGGGGTGCAGGGGTAGATTTTGTGGGATTTTTTTTTTTTGTGTGTAACATACTTTAACGAAAGTGCTTTCGTTAGTGTGTTCGGTGGTATTGGATTCGGGCTTTTGAACTTTAGTTCAAAAGTCCTAGATCCCTTGGCGGGGTAGGGATAATAAGGTTTGAGAATTATTCCCCAACAGTGTTGGAAACAGAGTAAAGACAACAGACATGAGTGACTACAGGAAAAAGGCCAATGGTAAGAGTTAAGGGGGCTGTAAACAACGAAGGGTAACTGGGAAGAGATGGAGTGGAGTTCCCTGGAACACAAGGTAATACAGAATGTAAAAACAGATTTACTGTCAAAGTCTGTAGTAATGAATCAAATGTATAGTTTCAAAGTGTTTTAAAATTGAAAGTAAACCTAGCAAATTTGTAATTCTGATATTCATATGGCAAATGCAGTTAAACGGTCACATTGTCAAAACATAAAGTACCGAACACTCTGTTTTAACATGGTTCGGAGCTGGGAAGCAAAACGGTTTCTGTTTTCAACATTGTATAGTGATGACATAAGTTCATTTTTGGATTTTGATAGTAAGCTAGTGACCAGCTAGCCTAAGTAAGCTGCAGTACATTTCAGCATGCAGGCAGGATCTTGAATGCAAATGAGAAGGTACATACACAAACTGTATTAGAGGATAGGTTCACAGATGCAGTGAAAAACATGTGACCGTCCTAGGCAAATGTCACCACAGTGATCCTCATTCCTTACTGACACTGCAGTGCATGTCTGATACACCTACATAAGCTCATTCTGCCATCTGCATGTTTGCATTCCCAGGCTCCTCTTCCACTTCCTGTTCCTTATACTGTGTGCGTTCATTTCACATTCTGCTTCAAAAGGATTTTTTGTCTACTTATGGCTAATGAGGTGAAATGGCAGTGGAGTTTTTAACTAGATTGTTTGTTTAATGAAATCTTGGAAAGTGAGAGGATGCCTGAGGAATGGAGAAAGTGTTTTGCTATCGTTTTTTAAGAATAAGGGTGATGTGCAAAGCTGCAGTAACTACAGAGGGATTAAAGTGATCAGTCACAGCATGAGATTATGGGAAAGAGAAGTAGAAGCTAGGTTAAGAAGGGAGGTAATGATTAGTAATCAGCAGTATGGTTTCATTCCAGGAAAGAGCACTACAGATGTGATGTTTGCTCTGAAAGAAGTACAGAGAAGATCGGAAGGAGTTGCAGTGCGTCTTCGTGGACTTAGCAAAGACGTATGACAGGGTGCCTAGAGAAGAGTTGTGGTATTGTATGAGGAAATCGGGAGTATCAGAGAAGTATGTAAGAGTGGTACAGGATACGTACGAGGGTAGTGTGACAGCGGTGAGGTCTGCGGTGGGAGTGACGGATGCGTTTAAGATGGAAGTGGGATTACATCAAGGATCCGCTCTGAGCCCTTTCTTATTTGCAGTGGTGATGGACAGGTTGACAGACGATCAGACAGGAGTCCCTGTGGACTATGATGTTTACAGATGACATTGTGATCTCTCTAGAGAAGATCTCCACCACCTGTTCCCTACTCTCACTACAGAAGAGGAATGAAGGTCAGCAGGACTAAGACAGAATATGTGTGTGAATGACATGGAGGATAGAGGAATGGTGAGGGTGCAGGGAGTAGAGGTGGTGAAGGTGGGTGAGTTTAAATACTTGGGATTAACAGTTCAGAGTAATGGTGAGTGTGGAACAGAGGTGGAGAAGAGTGTCCAGAGTGATTTGTGACAGTTGAGTACCAGTAAGAGTGAAAGGAAGGTCTACAAGAGGGTAGTGAGAGCAGCTATGCTATATGGATTGGAGACAGTGGCATTGACAAAAAGACAGGAGTCTGAGCTGGACGTAGCAGAGTTAAAGATGTTAAGATTTGCACTGGGTGTAACGAGGGTGGACAGGATTAGGAATAAGTATATTAGAGGGTCATCCAAGGTTGAAGGTTTGGAGACAAAGCCAGAGAGGCAAGATTACGTTTGTTTGGACATGTGCTCAGGAGGGATGCAGAGTATATTGGGGGAAAAAGATGCTAAGGATGAAGCTGCCAGGTAACACGAAAAGAGGAAGGCCTAAGATAAGATTTATGGATGATGTGAGAGAGGACATGGAGGTAGTTGGTGTGACAGAGCATGATTCAGAGGACAGGAAGAAATGGAAACGTGATCCACTGTGGCGACCCCTAACAGGAGCAGCTGAAAGAAGAAGACTTATGGCTAATAAGGACCAACAAACCTATTGTTATCTTGTCAAAACTGCCCTGTTAGGGTTAAGGGTTTTACTAAAAAATATGTAACGCAGTTAGTTTCCATCTTTCCAAAGTTTAAATATTAAGATGTTTTCCATTTTCAAAATGGCACGTTACTTCACATCCAGTGTATTTGGTATCCACTGATGTACAGAAAATCCTGAACTTGTGTACAGCCGCTTGTCATTCATAATTCAATGTCTTACAGTGTACTGTTTACACACTCTGCACTACACAGGCTTTGTTCTTACCACCCTCTCAAAAAAAAAAAATAAGGTTATGAAAACTGATGTCTACCTCCCACAGGCAGCAAACTTGGCTCAACTTGTTCCTGCTCTGTCTGTGATAAGGTCCTGGACTTGGGCTGAGTCCAGACGTTCAGTTCTGTGTAACCCATCCTTTACAAGAAAGGTAGAAGTGGAATTACTAGTGTCTGGTTCTGCCACAGTTCAATTCAGGCTCTTAAGCCCTACAACTCTTTGCTGTTGAGGTGTGTACATCAGCTGGTGAAAGATCATTTTGTATTTTTATTTCCAGGGAGTAATAATCTTTATAAACAACATAAAAGATCCATGTAGTTTTTATTTTATTTTATCACAAACACAAGCACAATACTAGTGCCTTTTCAAACACACTCAGAGTAAAACCACATACAAAGCTGTCGGCTCAATAAATAAAAGCGGTTCCTCACCTGATGCACACCAGTTATCCAATACAGATACACAACTACAAATTTTAAACCCCTCTCATTAATTGGGCTTCAGACGAAGACCGTTTCCTTTCTTAACTGCCGTTTGGTTTCATTAACTCTTCTACTTTGTATTTTTGGCTGACCCAAAGAAATCGCTTGCCCAGTTCTGTAAAAGTTAGTGTCTACCTGTTGAGATGACCTGTGGATGTTCCTCCTTTTATAAACATGGAGGCTGGTTAATGCTGTCTCCTTCCTGAGGACAGTTGTAATGTTTTTAGGACTGTCAGTTTAAAAGTAGTTATGTTGGTATGCAGTATATTAATTACAGTTGTACTTCAGGTATCTGTGGACTTTGCTGTAGATTCTCTGAAGTTTAATGGGAAAGTTCTGAAGTACGTTTCTCTGTTTTCTTTTTGTCTTTTAATGCATTCTCTTACAAATGTGTTGTGTGGTTCTATACTTGATGTATAAAACCGCCCACAGCCAGATAGGAGAAAGGTGACCCACAAAGCTTTCTTTAACTGTGTTTAAATCTCTGAACCAGAGTGCAGAGCCAATAATAAATATGTACTCTGATATTGAGTAGAATTATGTCAGCTCGTAGACCTGGTTAACTTCACCCACTCCCCTTCCAGTATTTTCAAAATGAATACCAACATCTAACCCCCCCCCCATCCCAAACCTCAATTTCTCAAGGCATTATCTAAAGCCAGGAGCACTGTCTGTGGGGCTGGATAACGTACCAGGCTACTTACTAGCTATCCTGATAGTTGAGTTGTCAGTCCCCAGCCCCCACCCCCAGCGGTGAATTAATATTTGCCTCAAAACAGGTTTTCTGCCTGATGAAT
Organism: Protopterus annectens; assembly: GCF_019279795.1. Lineage (NCBI taxonomy): Eukaryota > Metazoa > Chordata > Ceratodontiformes > Protopteridae > Protopterus > Protopterus annectens. The sequence continues at coordinate 156,328,985 of NC_056739.1, forward strand.
GAAAGGCAGCAATGCTCGTTCCTTTGCACAGTGGTGGGGCTACAATGGACCGAGGTAATTGTAAACCCATAAGCCTTATCAGTCTCCTCTGTAAAGCTATGGAATGAATAGAAGGATCTAAATTACCTATAGACTCTTGACCGAACCCATTTGGATCAGCCGTGGGCAGGTCATGCTATTTAGTCTAGTGGTTTATTTTATGAAGTTGCAGTTGATGAGGGAACATCTGTGCACACTGAATGTCTGGACATTACAAAGGCATTCAGTGCCATCTCATATTTTGACAAAGCAGAGAAACACTCTCCTAGATAAGTATATTAACCCCCATGTAATTTGTTGAATAGCAAATTGGGTCATAAACAGTGAATTTAGAGAGGATTGCTCTACATCTTCCAAAAGACTTGGCAGTAGTGGAATGCCCTAGGGTTCAGGTCATGGGCCACTTCTCAACATTAGCTTTGACATCTGAGAAATAAATGCCAAAGGTTGACTTTTGAATAAACTTGGTGCTGTCATAAACCCCTCAGAGGACCCCCGGATCCTATGAGGGCCAGTGGTAAACAACTGGTTGATGCCGAAACCACAGATTCAAACTAAATACCAAGAGATGTATAACTATTCTTTTGCAAGCATGACCTTTTTGTAACTATCATATTGACACTTCCCTGAAAATTGATCCCCCAGTTAGAGATCTGGTAACCTAGGATGTCCATTAACTGTTCTTTGATCACCTGTTATCCATGATTGTAAGGAAGGCTAATTATTATTCATTTCTAAATGTAGGGAGTCCAGATCCAGGAGCATTATTCTTCCACTGTACTTTGGCAGTCATTGGGCTGATCGAGGACCGTGATCCTTTTATATGTACCTGTCCAAGCACTTGTCACAGTTGGAATGACCACAGTGCTTCCTCATTGGGCTGATCGGGGACCGTGCTCCTTTTATATGTACCTGTCCAAGCACTTGTCATAGTTGGAATGGCCACAGTGCTTCCTCACTAAAGAAATCATAAAAACTACGTGAACGGTCTCTTATCCTTTTTTCTTCATCTTACATGTTCATGAGAGGCAGCCTTTGCCTCCTGTGAAGAGCCTCAGCAACCCCCTATTTTGGATCTGTTACACATTCAGTTGTACAGGAAACGCCCACTGGTATTTGTCCCAGAGAATGCCACTGCTAAGGAACTGCCCCACCACCACACATACGCTTAAAGCAGAATACTTGTCTTACTGTAGTCGGACTTGGAGTAATGGATGAATAACCACCAATCCACGTCCCCGGTCCCTCATGGATAGGGCTACAATAATTAACATTTTATGTAGTACTTGTTGAGCCAGTTTTGGGAGATTCAGAAGGGCTAACATTTACCTTGTGAATGCAGGGCTAGGCTTCTTATGATTCTCAACAGATCAGTAACCTAGTAAGTATGAAACCACATCTTTAGTGGAATGGTGTGGTGGGGATCCTCCATGACAAAGGAGATTCTGGTGTTCACCAGAACCATCCATTTGAAAATGCAAACATTTAACTAGGAAACGCAGCCCATACTGCACATACAGTCTATATGTATAACAGTGTTATGCACACAGAGAACAAAACCGATGTCCATACTGCACATACAGTCTATATGTATAACAGTGTTATGCACACAGAACAAAACAAAGGATCGGTTTTGTAAATTATGCAATCACACACAAAAAAAATACGTACCTAAATTACCCCTAGAAACTGGGATGGCTTTACACACTAACAATAATCCACACCATCCCCTAAAATGTTTTGTTCTGTATAATGCTGAATAGTGCAAACAATGCCATCTGCAAGACCGATTTTGTAAACTAGAAAGATATATAAAGTAGTATTTCCTAGATAAGCCTCCAGCTACAGCAGACCAACGAAAACCCAAGAGTGTGGGGACTGAAAAAACTGCTGTTTGCTTTCAGGTAACTAAACCTGATCAAGTTTTGGAACACCCCTGTTTTCAGGTAACTAAACCTGATCAAGTTTGGAACACCCCTGTTTTACTGCTCCTTTGTGAGGATTTCCAGCAAGACAGAATAAGCAGTCACCTCTATTTACAGGTCTTTGTCTTTTTAATACCCCACATTTCTTGCCCATTGAGAAGCATCTGTCATGCATTGTTTACATTTTCAGTCTTGTTTCTGACTGACCAGCTCAAACAAGGGTAGAAAGCAGTACAAGTCCTCAAATTTACTGTCATGCTTTCTATGCATGTTTCCATGATTTATTATCGGTTTTCCTTGCATTTTCTTAGGGGTCGCCAGCACAATAGCATATCCCTATTCTTCTTGTACCAAGGGAATGGCTGGGCGCCCTGTCCCAAACATCACCAGTTCCTTTGTGTGGTTTGTGTTCTAATCACCATAGGAATTGCATTCTCTTTAAATGTGTTAACTTTTAAAAGCATGTGAAATAATTCATTGTGCTCAGACTCAACTTCCTGTATACTGTCTACCTTCTTTGAACCCCCAAATGAAGCTCTGCTGCATGTAGGACAGGATTTTCCTTTTTCTCCACCCCAGGTACAAGCTTATAAATGATGATACATTGCACTATTTGGGAAGCTAAAGAAACCCTATAAAAGGAAATGCGGTAAGGGATTTTAGATTGACAAATGACCATTTTTTAGCAGCATGCTGAGAATGAAATGGGAACTGGCTGATTGCTGCTGCAGAGGGCAAGGAGCTCAGCAAATGCAGAAGGTGGTCTTTCACTGTCAGAGTGACCAGTCCATGCCAGCAGTAGAAGGTAGTATAGATATGGATGGAAGGCTAACAGAAGATGAAGCGCAGTTTGTACAAACAACATCCTAGGCTGATGGTGTCTAGCAGAACTATGCTGCTACAACAAAGGTGGTTAGTGAAATGGTTGCCTTTTTAAAGGTAGGCCTTTGAAGCATTTGGGTAATTGTTTGCATGTTAACATCACCTGCATTCCAAGTAAGATCATGGAAAGAGTTTGCAAAGGCTGCATTAACTAAATAATAATTATCCAGCTCATGTTTGGTACTACAGCTTCACACAGCAATGGTCTTGCCAGTTCAAATTAATCTAGTTAACATGAGGGGGAAAGGGGAAACCTTGTACACTTGCATAGAAGCCTAACTCAGTGTAGGTGGAAAATGGGGAAACCCTAACCCAATGTATCCTCCATCCTCTGGAATACAGGATATAGTACTTGTTTAGACATCAGTGTTGCAGTAGGTTGAGCTACATGGGTCCTACTCCCCTGCAACTGGCCAGTTTCACAATACTAAGGGTGTCTTCTATGTGGTCCATCTGTCCTTGTATGGAGCTCTGCACAAGCTCCTGACAAAAGCTTCAGAGCATTTTTTGCCGCATAAGAGGGTGCTCCTTTGGGCCATGTGAACTGTTTGTTTGCTAGTTATTGTCAAGAGTTGGACAGATAAGCCCCCATTGGGGAAGTCCTTCCACTAACTGTTTTATGAAGAAAACTGGTGTCTGTGCGCCCCCCCCCCCATAAAATGTTCAGCTAGGGAACTGAATGTTTTGGGACTGCTTTGCATTTCTAAGCAGTGTTCATGCTTATCTGAACTGTTCAGGAGGAAATGTTTGTGTGTGGGTGTGCTTTGTTTTGACCAAAAAGTTTTTTAGACTTTTGTTTGGGATAAATTACTAAGGTTATGGGGGATGGATAGTAGTTTACTTACCTCAGAACCATTTCTTCTCTGCCTTGCACGTTTGACTTATCCAGGCTTCGGTCCCTGCTTTTTAGATATTTCTTCCTCAGTTTACCTGTTGAACAGCTTACTGTCTTTGAGGTGGTACCTTCATGTGTGCGCACACTCAGTTGTAAAGGAGTCTTTAGGTATCGGACCAGCTTCTGCTTTGTCACCACCTCTGGAGGGTGGCTTTCTGTGGTCTTCAGTTCACTGGGATAGGGATGTTCAAACTGGAACCGGTCTGCCTCAAGAATCTCTACTTTCTCAGGGTGTGTACATAGTGAGAGAAACGTGCAGTCTCCTGTTCCTATTTCTATGAACAGGACAGATTTACTGGGATTTGAAAAGAAACTTGGGTTTTTCAATGCCTTCTGACTCAAGAGTTCCTTCTCTTTCTGGCATAGAACTTCAGTCAGAAGAGCAGGCATTGCAGAGGAATGGTTGTACTTGAGGAATTTTTATTTTCCTTTTGAGGAAGCTATATTATCTGATCTCACAGCTGAAGGGATTTTTCCTGACCTTTTATTTAAGATGAAAAGGTTTTTTTCCCCCAGTGGGAGTAGAATGAAATTCCTATGGCACCGAAAAGTTATTTTGATATGGTTAGAGGTGCCTAAAACTGCAGCTATTCTTCTTGCCTTACCTATCTTGGAGAATGTCTTGAGGATATTTGTTTGACTTCATTCTCAAAATCTTGATAAAATCCTGAGCTTTTAAATTCGCCTTTGGGTAAAGAGGTTCTGTTTGGCCCTTTCAGCTAAGGTTATTTTCAAGGAGTATCTTGCATTTTTCAGCCTTCCCCTTTCAGAGAAAGTGGTATTTTTTTTTTCTCTCTCACAGTAAGCAATTTGAGCAGCAAGGAGCCACAAAAGTGGTTCTAAAAAGCAATAGAAAGGAAAAGTCTCTTAAATCAATGACCCTGATTTGTTTGCATGAATATCAGCCTTTTCAGGTTCCTCTCACCCTGGCAATCTTTCTATGTCTCTAAGACTTCTACCCCATGTAGCATCAGATCTTTTCAGACACCTGGGTTTTGAAAGTAATCTAGCAGGGGTGAACTTAATGAGAATCATTTCCAGAGGATTCTCTTTTGTCCCGGGAACACTTTGACACAAAGGCATATTTTCAATTTCTTTAGAAACCTGAGAGAGGACAAAAAAAAAAACCCTGTCTTTTAAATAGCCATATGATAATACCGATCCTGTTTTCAGGGTGGACCTGTCTTTTTTAAATGGCCATATGATAATACCGATCCTGTTTTCAGAGTGGCTACAACTGGTTGGCTATGTTATGGAGTAGTGTATTTTTGATCTTCAGTTGCTGACCTCTACTCGCTCTCTTACTGATGCTTTTCTCGCCTCTATTCTCCTGGTTTTCCACTGCAATTTCTCCAAGTCTTTTGGGCTTTCTATACCATGACGGGAATGGACTCCATTCCTAAGTCAGGTTACATTTAAAATTTAATGAAAATTAGTAATATTTCAGTCTTATTCAGAAGTGCTCTTATCTGCACCTGCAATATACCCAGAATTGACTCCTCCTGGAATTCGTATGGAGTAGCATATCCAAGTACAACTTTAAATTCTTTACTATAGACCCATTGCTCTTGATACTGTTAGAACTGTCTGGGTGTCTTTCTTCCAAGCTGATCTCGGTTCTGCCTGCAAATCGTGGTATTTTGTGTCTCCTCTCTTTCTCTAGATTAGACGGTGTAACCACAAAGTTAAGCAATTTCAGTGATCAGTGCTCCTTCTGTTTATTTTTTTCTATAGACTACAATATCTGGTTTTCTCATATTTAACTGTTGGTAATGGGTGATCCCTTGTGATGTCATGTGATAAAAACTTTAATGCTTTGTGGTTCAAGTTTCCAGTGCTTCTCAGCTACTTCAGTATTTGAATGTTTTCACAATCCCCAATGCCGCAGTCTTGTCACATTATGGTGCCTTTCAGTATGCAGGCCCTCTGTCATAAGCGGTTCCCATGCAACAAGATGTGCAGCTTTCTCATTTTTACAGAACTTGCATCTGTCTGTTTGTCCCACATGTCCAATGGACTTTGTAAACCAACATGTACATAATCCACTATCTTGGGTTACCATTATTAGTGTCATCTTTTGGTTTCAGTTCACTTCTCCTCCTTAACCAATTCTACGTAAAAACGAAGTCCTCATTAGATTGTTCTAGGAGATTTCTGTACTTGCCACTTTGTGGATTTCCCAGTTTTCTTTCGTTCTCATCTGATCATTTTCCATTCAGTTGCTGTCTTTGTTGAAGCTTCTGATTTGATTTCCATTCCCACTTTACATTGAAGCACTTCTGCTAAAATAAGCAGGGATGTCCTCTAGGACTTTCCTCATGTTTTAAAACTTTCACTATGTTTGTTTGGATCTGTGGATGTCAGCAGATATGTATGCAGTCAGTTTCGTGGAGGCCAATACCTCCTTCACAGGAAGGAATATATCCGTGTATACCAAAAATTAGATATCATCTTATAGAGTGAAGCTTTTTTTCTTGTTTTCCCTGTCCAAATCAATCGCCCCATGACAGTAAAGTTTAGGGAAGAACAAACTAGTTTATAATTTTGACTTTATTCCTAGATATCAAGGCAGGTTTTCAGTTATAGTTTTGGTCCTTTCGAAAGTATTCTTTACAGAATTTTATGCTCATTGTTCATGATTTTTTGCTGATCCTTCATCTGTTCCCATATATTTGTATACTCCATCCTGCTCAAGTTATTTCATCTCTGTCTTGTCCCAGATTAATTCTTTCTTGGTACTTCAGCATTCGTGTTTTAAATATTACGTTTGCACATGTATCAAAACCAAGTGACATTCTTATCTGAAAAAATGTTTTAACCATTTGCAGTTGTATTGTATGGCTAAATTGTTTGGTTAATCAGATAAGGAATTTAAAGTCCTCCACAAAATGTAGGTGAGATGTGTTTATTGAAACAGTTTGTTTCTGTGAGCCAAAGTTTAATAGTAGCCTAATCTGTTAAGTAATCATCTGAATCTTTATCACTGGGATAATAATTTGCCCTTTGTCATGATTCATATGTAATGTAGTTTGCCACTGTTTCATGGTCACTATAATGTAATTGATCAGTGTAGGGTGTATCTTGTACATCTGTAAGCATTTCTTTATCCATGAATGTGGGGATACTGTCAGATGCTGCTTTTGTAATGTTTTCATGCCATACTAAGATTTGTCCCCCTTTTATAGTTCTCTGTTATGACTTTATTTAGCAACAAATGATCCTTTGACATATGACTTGCGAATATGGCGACACAACCGCACAAAAGGGTAACAAAGTATTTATTCTTTTTGTAAAGGACTGTAAAATCTGTCTGCATCAGTTTCAGTACATAACTTGCATTCTGACAATGTACAAGCTATTGTAGTGTTTAGGATGCAAGTTCACTTTTGGAGTATACCCCCCCCATTACTGATCTCTGCATGTTGTACATAACAAGTAATTCTTACTCTAGGCTTCATCTTTGTGTAAAGATATTAATGCTTTTAGCCAGAAGTTTGGTACTGCCTCTGGGCCTAAAGTTTTCCAGTTAGCTTTCCTTAATTAGCCTGTCCATTATTTCATCCCATTTCATATCCTGTACTTTATAATTCCTTTCTGCCTTTTTTTGTTTTGACATTTCAGCATGTTATGTTTCAGGATGTTCTTCATAAATACTTTTCCAAAATGTGTTTATTTCTATTTCTTTTGCTTTCTTTCCTAAATTATAAAGTCTTTTTTGAGTCGTCCATAAATTGCTTATTTTATACTTTTTCCTTTATCTGCATATGTTCTACATTTTTCTCATATATTTTGTTTATTATTGGCGGTGGTTTATAATAACTCTTCATCTGTTTTGATACTCTGCATTGCTTTTAACATGTCTGTCTTGATGATCTGCATTCTTCTAATAGTGCTACTTGTCTTAATTGCTTTATAATTTTCTGTTGGATGCTTCATTGGTGGTATTTTACATGTTACTACTTTTTCGTTGTTGCTCTATATTTTTGTGGTAACACCAGGGGCGGCCCGTGCTATTGGACTGCCAGACTGCAGCCCCCCCCAGCTGTAAAGAAAGTAAAGAAATAAAAAAAAAAAATCAAAATTCGCGTGGATAAAAAATTAAAAATACACGGACTTTTGGCGCATGGGCACTAGTCCGGACTGCTGCTGAGACAGTCTGGAGCATGCGCAGACTGTCTCAGCAGCAGTCCAGACTGGGAAACATGTAAGAGCAGAATTCCCAGAAGTCTATGCAGTTTTAACTGCATAGACTGTCGCTGGAAATGGATCAGACCCGGACTGCAACGTCGGCAGACTGGAGTCTCGTCGGGGAATCTCGTGTGGTGGATGTGCTCCAGGAGTCTTGTTGGGGGGATCTCGTGTGGTGGTGTTGCTATGGATTTAATGGCCCAAGGGAGTTGGAGTTAATGGTGTCCCTATGGAGTTAATGGCCCAAGGGATCTACATGTACTGAAGGGATTGTGTGTCGCTCCAGGTAAGAGGGACAGCTATGGATGTAACGAAGTGTGTCTGTGTGTCTGTGTAGCTTGCTCCCATTTCATATGCCACCACAGCGGGTTCAGATGCCTAGGCAGCGAGACATTTCCCTGCGATACATTTTGGCTGGGGACACATGGCTGAAATGACATTCAGCTGCAGAGAAATATGGCTGTTTGAAAATTCCCTGTGGGCAAAGAGAAGAATGTGTTGTCATACCTACAACTTCAATAACCAAATTCACAGGGGGAAAATCTCTGCAGCTGAATGTCACTTCCGCCATGTGTCCCCAGCCAAAATGTATCGCAGGGAAATGTCTCGCTGCCTAGGCGCCTGAACCCCACCACAGCTATTGCCAAGCATTATAATTTCACTATAATTGCTTTGGTGGTGGGATGATAGTCTTGTACTCTCCTAGTGTGGGAGGCTTTGCCTCCCTGCAGCTTGACTCCAGATGTACTACTTTTTGATATTATTCCACCTTGGAGAAAAGGTATACATATTGAATGTTTTTTTTTTTTAACATTGGAGCATTCATGCAGGTGGTACGTGGAGGGGAGTGCAGGTGGGTGACTGCCCCTACAACAATGTTGACAAATTGACTCCCACTACATTTAGTTTTGCAGTGGTCGTTTGTTGACTCCACTACATTTAGTTTTCCAGTTGTCAGTTGGGGTTGTGGAAGAATATGGTCACAAATTTAGCATAAGTCAGGTAGACATCAGTTAAATAAAAGGCTCAGTGTCAGAACTGCAACGCCTGTTATTGCAAGTCCTGTGACTTCAAAAAGTACAAAAACAAGGAATTACAGTAAAAATATTTATATTGAACCCTTAGTCTTATATTTACAAAAACATATTTCTATTTACTGAAATGTAGTGACTTTAGATTACCTTTAGCAGTTTTTGTGGATAATGTCATTTGACATGCCCATATGCTGACATTTAAAAAAAAAATAATACAACTCAATTGTTTTCTAATGTATCAAACTGCAAATGAAATTTACAAGCATCAGCACTTTTCCCTTTAATTCAGGATTACCGTTATATCGATCCAATAGGTTTTCAAGAGTTAAAAGCAAATCAAAATTTAAATACGTAGGCATATATTGCCATCAAAATACTATACTGCATTATCAAAACAACATAGTAAAATGGAGGACAAGATACAGGTTGAGATTCATGATCGCCTACACTTCCTGCTAAACTTGTGTGCATGATGGCCACGTCCAGCAGGGAGTTTGCTAATCAGTTAACAGCAGTACACATTGTGGCTGCAAATCAAGAATTACAAGCAGAATATGTTAATGAACGTATAATCAGCCATGCTGTAAACTATTGATGAAAGAAATCATGGTAGCGCATTTCTCAGATGTATAAAACAAGAGCGAACATGTCATGCACACTTTAGCTCTGAATTTCAACACATGCTGAAACACAGGGGGTTTTGCAGCCATTGTAAACTTATATGTGCAACAAGCTCTGATACAAGGAGCAGCTGCTGATGGTGCAAGACATTGTCCAAGAAGGCACAGGGTATTTAGACCATGGTTAACATATATCATGCATTACATAATACTGAGATAGTAGACCACAGCAGGCTGGGCAGAGACACCACAGAGGACATATTCAACATTTACAATCCCTATCTTAAGCCAGTAGGAATCCTAGATAAACCATCCAAGTGGAAATAAAGGTATGTGTAGCTCTAAATATTTTAGCTACAGTGAACTTACAGTAAATTTTGTGACGTAACTTTTAAGAAAAAATTGTAGTTTCCTTTAGTTTTTGTAGCTTTCTTAAGCTCATATTTCATTTTACATTTATTAATAGTGCACATAAGTTTCTTGCTTACACTTTTCAAGTGCTGACTTGAGGTAGGTAGAAGGGGATTTGTTGAACCCTTTTGTTATTTCCATTGTTTTGTCTAACAGCTTATTAATACAGAAGTTCCACCAGAGAGGCTTATTTTTTCAAATGACCATCATTTTAGGGCAAATGGATTCTGACTTTTCTATGTAACTGTTTAGGAATTGATAAAAGTCAGAGCTTAATGTGGCAGGTCTCTCTGTTGGGTATATTTGTGGGAGACTGTTGAGAAGTTTGTCTTGGTCTTCAAGCTGAAGTAATGTTGTCCTGGAGAGGCCCCAGAGGATAGCCTTATTTGGTGATGGGATGTTACTCCTAGGCCTGACAGAAATGGTTGATCTGTGTTCAGATTTAATCAAGCATGAGGGGATGTGGGGTGGTTACAGATGAGCTAGGTTGGTAATGGCCAAGGATATTAAAGCATATACTTTGTAGTTTTATCATTTGCTCCAGTGTATTGGTATTAACAAAATGTAGGAAGTGCTAAGCATATTCATTTTTAGAGGTGCAAGTGTGACAATCAATGCTTGGATAATTGAAGTCTACAAGCATGAAGGGATTTAGTTTAATATTTAACCCCTCAGTGATATTAAGGTAATTTCCATGCTATATGGCAGCCATCACTGGATATCTATAGCTACCAATGAAGTAATAGTTGAATTTATTAAGGATGATTTGGATTTACAAAAACTCTAAGCTAGAGTTGTGGGCAATTTGACATGAGATGATGGTGTTTCTGACTAATGCAAATACTTCCCTACTGTTATCCGTGGGGCTAAAGATCCTGATAAGCAGGGAGTGCTCTCATTGTACTGAAACCAGATATGTATGTATTCCGGCAGCAACTTAATCTTAAAAACATTGCCACAGAAAACATATCAATGTTAATAGCTCATTGTAACATTTTTAAAATACCAAAGTTCTTTCTTGCATGAAGTCACTCGTATCCAGTAGTGCAAACAGTGATTGGATTGTCTGCTTGCCTTGAGTGGTGACACTCTCCAAAATGTTAGCTTCTCACTGGTTCATTGCCTTGTTGGGGCTGAGCCAATAACAATGTAGAAAGCAGAGCAGTTACTTAAAGCAGAACACTGGGGCAGATGTTACTTCTATACTTTAAACTGGAGCACTCTACAAGAAGTGAAATAGTTAACAGGTATGCATCAGGTCATGTTGCATCCATGAGGACATGGAGTCTAGGGTCACAGTGCTGATTGGTCTTATGAGATCTGTGGTGGCAGACACTGGTTCCATCTTTACCTCCACATGGAGGATTGCCAGTGTCACCATCACTGCATACACTGGCAGTGTTGTTGTTGTTGAATACTGTAAATACCAGGAGTGGCCATATGGGGAACCATCTTAGAGCACACAGTCCTTATATGCACGTGGAAGTGTACAACACTGTCCCACATTCTTATTGTGGGTTGCCATGACAACAGCCACCACTAGGACACCTTGCCAGAGGATTCCATCCAGATCATGGTTACTCACTCCTACACCATATTTGTTGGTGGGAACCCAACCCCCATTGCAACAAGCTAGTGGAGTATTCACAGGTCACAGTCAGGAAGTGACATTTCCACTCCATTGCAGGAGGAAACTGTCCTGCATAAAGAACACCTATCACCCAAAACCACCCCTCTTCACTTTCTGTGACATGCTACTCCCTCACAGTGTGTATGTGTGTAGATAGCCATGTATCAATGTGTCCCTAGCTACCCTTGCACACATTCATGACTGTGTGGTGTATGTGAAAATGTCTGATGTACAATACAACACAATAATTCACTGCCCAGCATAACCCAGTGTTAACACTGCATGCATCATGTTTGTTTTAGTATGACTGTCAGTGTTTATATATCTGGTCTATATGTTACTGCTTTACCTGTGGTACCAGCTGTGCCTCTCACTACCAGTAGGGTGGTTGTGAAGCTGTTATTCCACCACACTTTTATCAGATGCTCATTCCCTGCTGTGTGTGTGCGTGTGCTCATGGTAGTGTGGTAGGGAATACCTCAGGCTTGAACCCTGTACCTTGTATGCAGATGTTAAGGACCTGAATTCCCTACCCACCACCATTTGTAAAAAAAATTGCAGATTTTTGCCTCTTATTTGAACTGATATGTTCCTCATAATATCTGTGGTTTCTAAATATTGCAATGCTTGATCTTTGATGGTGCAGTGGTAGCATTGTTGCCTCACAGCTGCAGATTCTCAGGTTTGATTCTTGGCTGGGGTGCCTCCTGTGTGGGGTCTGCATCTTCTCCCTGTGTTTGTGTGGGTTTGCTTTTGTGTCCTCCCATGTTACAAAGACATGTCTGCATTATTTCCTCCTGGGCCTCTGCTGAAAATTGTTTTTTTGTTCCAAGTCAGACTGTCCTGATTAACAAATGTTAAATAAAATTGACAGGCATTTGAATTTCAGACTTCAGGTTTCTGAATGTTTAATTCCTTACATATTTGATGGTGCAGTGGTAGCATTGTTGCCTCACAGCTATATGTTTTCTGGCTTGATTCTTGGCTGAGGTGCCTTCTGTGTGGAGTCTGCATGTCATCCCTGTGTTTGTGTGGATTTGCTCTGGTGTCCTGCCATTTTACAAAGACATGTGTCTGCAGTATTTCTCCCTGGGCCTCTGCTGAAAATTGTTCCGTCAGAAGTAAAATTGACAGGCATTTGAATTTCAGAATTCATATTCTTCAGAAAATACATAGTAACACAACCTTTTATTACATACTAACACAACCTTTTATTCTAGCAATTTTTTAAGTTTATAAGATGAATATTTGAAATTTGTCCTTACTTTTGGGACTGTATTACCCCATTATTGGCTTTGTCCAGGTTATTTGTGCTAAGGTTGACAGCTATGGCAAGAACTGAATTCACTGAATATGTTTGAGGACTGTATTCCCTCATTACTGGGTTTGTCCAGGTGTTCTAAGAGGTTGACCGCTATGGTGAGAACTGAATTCATTGAATGATAGCCATTTAAGTTTGTCTTCCGCTCTTTCACAACGCAGCTGATTTGGCGTAGTGGTATGTTGCTTTGACTCTCTTGCACAGGGACCTTGGCAGTAAAATGTATGGTGGTAACGCAGCATTTTTCTTTCACAAAGCAGCTGATTTGGCATAGTGGTATGTTGCTCTGACTCTTTTATACACAGGGACCTTGGCAGTAAAATTTATGGTGGTAACACAGTATTTTATTCTAGCAACTTTCCAAGATTATACAAGGAATGTTCAATGTGTCCCTGGTTTTTGGACTTTTGACCCCCCCAATAAATTTGGCTTTTTCCAGATTTCTTGTGCTGCGAAGTTGAGATGCAGTTGAGTATTGAGTAGATTTTACAAGGAGAAGAGAAGTTTAGTGCTGCTTATGCTAAGGCATATTGCATTGTTAATAGCACAACAGGTTGTGTACTTGCTTTTGATGCAGAAGGTTGTTGGTTCTACTCCCACAAGGGGTGAATGCTGCCATACTGAAAAAGTTAAGATACTAACTATGAGCCTGTTGTCAGTTTGCCATCCATTTCCTATTGCAACATTACTAGCTTATTATTTTTAATGTAATATAGGCAATTTATTCCTCAGATGCATCAGACACTTTATTTTTCGATGAAACCATGAAATATAAAGGTGTTTGCTAGCAGCAACCTCTTCATTAGTTACATATTTATTTAATGTGTAGTTATTTAGATTACTTTTTTACTTCAGTGCAAAAGTTTTGGTCAGGTATCAACAAATTACTCCACCCAGGACAGTCCAAAACACCTACCCCCTCAAAGCTAACCCAAACCTCCCCCAGCCACATAGCAAACACCTTTAATAATTATTTCTCTGAAACAGTCCAAGCACTAGCAACCACCTTACCACCTTCCTCCACCACTACATTTCCCTCACCAACCAAATTACCCCAGCCTTTTAACCTTCAACCTGTACCAACATCTTTGATACACTCCTTGCTTCTTAAACTAAAACCATGTACACCATCAGCTGACCTGCTTCCAGCTGAATTCCTGCAAGTCGCAGCTGGTGCACTTGCCTACCCTATTTCTATCCTAATGAACAGAACCATCTCTGAATCTTATGTCCCATCTATCTGGAAAATCTCCCATATCATCCCTCTGCATAAGGGAGGTACCTCAAATGAATTATCTAACTTTCGCCCAATAGCCCTTCTCTCCCCCATTGCAAAGATTATGGAGCGATGCATCCATCGGCAATTACTTCAGTATCTCCTACAAAACAACCTTCTAGTTGACTGCCAACATGGTTTCAGGCCTCACCACAGTACCACAACAGCTCTTCTATCCTTTACAGATAGCATTAATAAAAACAAGAATACTAACCTACTATCTTCTGCTCTTTTTGTAGATCTCTCAAAGGCCTTTGATATGGTTAACCACCAAATGCTATTAAATATACTTGAATCACTTTCCCTTGATCATCAACTAGTAAAATGGTTCCAATCCTACCTTGAAAACAGGAAACAAGCAGTCCTCTGGGAAAACAATCTATCTTCTCAGCTCCCTATCACCCTTGGAGTCCCTCAAGGATCTATTCTTGGACCTCTCCTTTTCACAATTTTCATTAATGATCTAAAAACTTCCCTTCCACAAACTACAGGCATACAATATGCTGACGATTCAACTCTGGTATGTGCCGCATCATCCCCTGCTGAATTACAGGCTAACACACAAACTGTCTTTACTTTAGTGGAAAACTGGTTCCATCAACGTTGTCTCCTCCTGAACCCTACTCCCACACAGAAATCCCCCTCTATCAATCTCACAGTAAAATCAAACAATGGCACAGAAATAGCCCCTGAAACCACCACCAAACTCCTCGGTGTATTAATAGATAACCATCTTACCTTTGACTCGCATATTAACGCTAGTATTAAATCAGTAAATAGAAAACTTGGATTCCTCTACAGAATCAGACCATTCCTTACAGAATCAGCAAAGATCTCTATTTCCCAAACCCACCTTATTTCCACCCTACTCTATGCCTCACCTATATATACCAACCTATCCAGAACTAATCTAAATAAACTAGCAACCACCTACAACAACATAGCTAAATTTGCCACTGGTACCCCCTTCCGTACTCACCACTGCCTTAACCTTAGACATCTCGGATGGCTGGACGTACAAAACCAACTAGTTTACCAGCAACTTATTTTTATTCACAAGATTTTACATCATCCTTCAAACACTCCCATACTATGTAACCTAGTAAATTCTTATAAAAACCTTCCTACCCTAAGATCAGCTAAAAAACTACAAGTGGCCACTACCAAATCCTTTAACAAAGCTGGAGACTGCCTATTCTCAAATGCAGTTGGCAATGGAACAAACTTCCAACTGAGATCACATCCCTTACTTCCACCAACCTTTTCAAGAATCAGCTGAAAAACTTCATGAAAACCAAATGGCTTTGCCCCTGCTCTCAGCCTGACTGATACTTATTTTATCCTCTTTCTAACTCTAACTCTCAAACTTGATTTCTTTTGCTGAAACTCCTCTACCTTCTTTATATGGCAAGTTAAATACTTCTTGCTCTCTTTTTTTTTTTTTTTTTTTTTTTGTATCTCCCCATTATGACTTTTTGTATTTTTTTGCTTACTGAAACTGAACTAGAACTTTTTCTTTTTTAGCTGATAAAAAAAAAAAAAATATTATTTTGTACTATTTGTATAAATGTTTCTTTGTTTCTGTCCTTGTTATTGTCTCGGAGCTTTTCTCCTTGGGCCTCTACTGAAAATGGACATATATCCAGTTAGACTAGCCCGGTCAACAAATGTAAAATAAAATAAAATAAAAAATAAATAATTCAGAGATTGTGCATATTTAATGGTAATGGTGGAGTGCATATTTACTGATAATGGTGGATTGTAAAATTGTGCATATTTACTGATAATGGTGGACTGTAGAATTGTGCATATTTACTGATAATGGTGGACTGTAGAAGTTTGATTAGACTTTTGATGGAAATGTTCTGAACTGGGCAGTTTTGTCATTATGGGTGCATGCATTTTGTTTCATTGTTTACTGGAAAGATGTTCTGAATTGGGTAGTTTTGTCATTATTGGTGCATGCGTTTTGTTTCATAGTTTACTGGAACAAATGTTCAAAACAATAGGAAGGTGTATCAAAGAGCACATGTATGTTTCATACGCAAGGGGCCTATGATTTGAAAACAGCCTAGAATTAATCTTTCTTTGAATGTGGGTTTCAGTGCTGTTTCAATGAATGTGAGTTTCAAGGGCAGAGAAGTTTTAATGCTAAGTTTGTTTAACAGATGTCTTAGTGTTTGTGCTGTAAAATGCAAAATAAAACTTTCAAATGAAGTCCAAATCATCATAGAAGTAAATCAGTATGCACATTAATGTTTATGGTAAATAGAGTGAAATAGCCAAGTAATGGATCGTTGGAATGGCTGCAGAGGGAGGCTCCATTCGACCATGATTTTGTGAGGGGGAAGGGCGGCAAACTTAAAGACGGCCCCAGCTGAACTATACCTCCCAACTGTCCAGATTTTCAAAGAATGAATAGATTTTTGCTTCTTATTTTTGGTTTGTTCCTCATAAAATTTGTGGTTTTCTGGCAAATTATTTAGGAATTAAGTCACTAAATAATGACACACTGAGTTTCAGACTTCATAACCTTCAGAAAAATGCATGCTAAAGTAAGACCTGTTGTTCTCTCAACTGTCTCAGTTTATACAAGAGCAATTTTTAGTACTGTTTATATGTTCCCCAATATATTTGGCCTTGTCCAGATTTATTGCATTAACAGGTTGAGAGGTACATGCAAATAAATTGCTTTATAGAATTAGGCATAGCCAAACCTCTCAACTGTCCCTGATTTTGGCTCAAAATGTTGCTCTTCCCCCTAATAATCCCTCCGCAAAAAAGCAATTTTGGTAGAAAACATGGAGGGTTTACAATTAAGAAATAACTGTTATAATCAGAGTTATAGATTACTTTTATTTCAGAAATACATGTAGATTCTTTTATTTTGTCAGCTGCTAAAGTTAGCAGTACTAATATTAAAGTGTCCCTTCTTTGACAGGTTCCCAGCTGTAGTGTGTGGCTATTTTATATTTTTACATCACATTTTTGGTCCATTTTTCATAAATTTTTTTTTTTTTTTGGCAAATTAGTGATAAATCATTAAAGACTGAAGTTAGAAAATAATGACAGACATTCGAGTTTCAGATTTCATGCCATTCAGAAAGTTCATACTAATGCAAGACCTATTCTATTATCTTTCTAAGTTTATAAGAGCAATATTTAAAAAGTGCCCTTATTTTTGGGCCTTTGTTCCCACTTCTTTGTATGGCTTTATCCAGATTTCTTGCTCTGAGGTTGAGAGGTATGACAAATGTGTAAGGGCTATCACAGTCAGCCAGAGATATTTCAAATTGTGACATACTTGTTGCACTCCACTTCCCCATGTAGTGACTCTGGATGTGTCGAAGCAAGGCAAGGAGTAGTTATGCAGTGTAAATGTGCAGAGTACCCCCCCCCCCCATCCAAGGTAGACACAAGTACTAGAGTGGCTTTTCATCTGTCCTTGATTTTTGCAGAATGGTCTGGTTTCTGTCATATTTTTTGTACTGTTGATTTATGCTTATTACTCAGTGCCTCTTGCTGTGTTTAAGTAGCAATACTTTAATGACCATCAGGTAAGCTTGGCTGAGATCGTAAGATGCAAGTAAGCTTTAATAAGCATACTGTTAAAGAATTGCCAACATTGAAAGCCTTTCTGTTGTTGCCATGTAGAGAATACTTAACTAGATAATGTATAAGCCTTGAATATTGAAATGCATATGACAGTATTTGTAATAAAGGACAGGATTACATTATTTTAAGAAGCTCATTACACGTGGAGACCTCCAGTCATCTCTGCAGGCTTTACCCGTAAACTAAACAATGTCAATCGTGTGGTCCATAACCTGTACAGTGATCCTTTTAAGCAATGCATCTTGAGCTTATTTCTTGTTTGTTTTCCATTTTTTACTTTGATCATGTTTTCCCTATGATAGTTGTCGGGCAGCAGGTCTTTTTTTGGATAAGAAACATTTTTACAAGTGGGGGCATCAGATATTTCTACTTTCAGCATGTTACTTGGTACTTTAATAAAGCTGAATATAAATTATAATTAGAACTGCAGTGCAAGAAGTGGTTTGAGTTGAATGCTTCTTGTTTTCTTATACTTGATTTTGACTGGCATTCCATTAATGTATTTAAAAAGTAATTTATTTTTTCATGCCTCACAACCTTTTTGTTTCCATCTAGATATTAAGTAAGCTGTCATGCAGCCAATGCAATGAAATATTTTTTATTCTTCTACACTTCATTTTGTCTTGATTGGACTCTCATAATGATGGTTTGGCACACAGGGCAGTGTATTTAGTTAGTTTTTGTGGTTTTGAGCATAGCTCCTCCCCTTTCTAGTTGGCCACACCCCTTCCCAATGTCCCCACCCATATTAAGCTGTCTCCTGCTGCCCCCCTTTGATTTGAAGTCACCAGCCGCCACTGGGTAACACTATCCATCACTAGTTCAGCTGCGCAATAATATATTCTGTTTCTGTTCTATCACACATTTCTCTTAATAGTCCTGATTTGGTGTGTTCATTTGGTTTACCAGTCTCTTAATATTTTTGGGTCATACTTACTTTCTGAAAATCTTCCTGTTGCATATCCCCTTCAGATGCACCCTGCTCTACATGTTCTCCTTCATATGGGAGCCAGTTGGCCCATCACTCCAGATCATCACCTGCATCAGTCACCACCGTTTCCTGCTCCTTCCGTGCTATGCAACTTCTACCATGACTCTCTTGTATTTAGTCTGCCAAACAGTTTAGTTTTGAATTCAACATGTATAACGTTCTGTACAGTTAATATTATGCAGTGAGCATAGTAATTCTATTGTGTAATGAAATGTTCTATATGACTGTATCCTTGAAGACTATAAATTTACTTTTTTAGAGTTCTCCCTGGGACTCCTGTGTAAAAGGGTTATGAAAAGGGCTATTCAGCTCAATAGAACCAACCTAACCAAGAAATGGAAGTGTGTAAATCTTGTTCTGATCACAGCATATAACCCGTGCTTTTTATTAACTAAGTTTGTAATAGTATGAACCATAGCAAAGGTTGGTTTTATTTTTTTTTTTTAACCATTTCCTTTTGCCGTACTTGTGCTAAGTTTCATAAACTTGTTTGCATTTTCTATATGTATTTACTGTATTGTGAAAAGATTTCCAAGTACTTCCTGATTCCAAGCTGTGTTGTCCCGCATGCTGATTATATAGTGGATAGGTATGCTTTCTGTAGTCTTAAGCAGATTTCAACACACAGTAACACAGGCTCAGACAGTAAGTCAGTAAGTAGATGTTTCTATATTGAAATAAAAAGTAGCTAGAAAACAAACTGAAGTTGGATAGTATTCCTAGTGTTTGGCATACAGTGTAATAAAACTGATGTACTACAGTAAACGGCTGTCTACAGTGAGAGGGTCACTTCCAGGAAGAAAACTAAGAGTTTGTCAATCCCTGCAGTGATTAATATACATAAATGTATGTGTGTGAGACAAACTGACTGGATTACTCAATTTCATGGGATTCTCATGGTTTTAACATTATGGGTCATACAGTATAAAAATATACTTGGCATTTAAAATGGTCTGTACTCAAGATTTCTCCAAATTGCTCGCTGTCCAGGAAGTCGTGATATTCCCACTAGGTATGAGAGATGTTTGGGATTGCAAATGGGTCATTTGGTCAAACCTGCAGTAAATTAATGATTAGAAATGTTAGCCAGTGCAGTAGGGTCACCTACTCTGACGCCCCATTGGAACTGTATCAAGTCCCTACATAAGACCTGTTGTAAATCCCTAAACTGAACCAAGTTAGTGTTTGTGTATATAGCTTTCAGTCAGACAATATGGATTTATCTTGTAGATTGGATGCAGCTGTATCAGGCGAGAAAGCCAACTGTCGTCATGCCTGTGTGATAGCAGAAGCCTACTAGTTGTACCGTTCAGTAGTCTGAAAACCAACGGTCAATCATGCTTGTGTGAGCAGAGGCATACTAGTTGTACCATTCAGTAATCTGAAGGCATTTCATACCCACTGCTAATACCATTCTGCACCTTGTTGCTCTCTCTTATACTGTTTTTTGTTGATTTTTCCTAGATTACGACTGGCAAAGGTGCATTTTCATGTTAATGTATTTGTGATCTGTTTTTAAAAAACATTATATACAAATCAAAAGGAGACGCACAAAAGCATTGGAGACATCCTGGCCTCCCTCCTCCCTCCCTTAGAGCAGTTCTAGCAGAAGACTGTTGCATGAGAAAAGGACAAAAGTTTTATGTCATTTCTTCTGGTTAAATATATCAAATGCTCTCCATTGATTGTGTGCCTGATATCAAACATCTTATCTCTGAGAAGCCTTATTTCACCATTAGTTTCTTGCAAAAAGATTGTACAAGCATGGAAAAAAATCTGTATTGTGCACTGGCAGCTATTTCCCGTAGTGTTTTTTGTAAGGATGCAGAAGTGCTTTTTGTAGTGTTTGTAGTGGGGGGGTTGTATGGATGCAGATGTGTGTGTGCCTATTGCAGTGTTTTTTAGTTTTTGTCAGATAATTTATTTGGGTACTCCTGTAGGTTCTTGTGGCGTGTGCATTTTGGCTTTTGATTCTGTTTCAGTAGCTGGGATCTAATTGACTGGCTCCCATGATGGTCACATGTATTATTTAAAGATATGCATGGTATATACACACATTTCATGCATGCTCAGTGTGTGCGCACACAAGGTAATAGGAGACAAAAGATGAGACTGAAAGTGAGCACCAGTGCCTGTATTCTATGCAGAAAAAGACAATAGAATATCCTGATATAGTTGAAATAAATTGGACTGTATACGCGTGAGTAGGGGAGAAATGGAAGGCATAGCAGTTTGTAGGAGGCAAAGTGGAGGTCTGTAGAGATTTGTCAGAAACAATCCAGGTAATGGAGCACTTTTTAATAAACCAGGGGAAAATACAGTGCTGCTTACAAAGGAGACTAGAAATGTGGCCATACAAACCTTCAAAGGGGTTGTATAGAGACCTCCAACAAGGGGAGGTGAACGCTAAGGAGTGAGAGTCCAAACAGAAGTAATTTGAGAAGACATTGATATCTGTCAGTGGAGGGTGGCACGGGGACATGTCCAAGTCCCGTCCTGCTGTGTGGAGTGCTGAGATTTCACAGTTGGTGCACTACTTATCTAAATTTGCAAATACCTCCTTACCAGTGTCTAAGCTTTAACACCTTTCCTAGAAGAGACTTTGGTTATTTATATTAGCCATTTATTAAATAGAATAGTTTTGGTTTAGGTGAGCAGTTTCCAGATTCTTTCAGGGGAACATTGCCTCTAGTTGTAGGATACAGAATGGAAAACTGCATTCAATCCCAAACACGATCATATATACTTCAGAGTATTTTTACTGTACAATACTTGGACATCATAAATGGGATTTAGTCTACAGCAGAACATGGATTGGTCTCAAAGAATGTACAGTTGTATTTATACAAGTCTTACTTGGGAGTAAGACACAAGTCACCAATGTGTGCCCTGGGAGTAATTGGAAATGGTTGCATGTGTGATGGATAAGACTTGTGATTGGTGAAGGGAGGGAAGTGTGGGAAAGCTTGACGTTTGAATCATATGTGCTGTCTGACAGAGGGAGTGTCTGAAGGCAGCCAGTGCTGGGAACTACTTGAGAATTCTTGGATCAGGTGCTCTCGGAAGAGGAGAGGAAGTAAGCTGTGGTCTAGAAGTGGGCAGTGATTACGGAAGGCTGATCACTAGACATTGTGGTTCTCAGTTCAGCTACAGTGCAGATCTAGTCAGAAGTGAGGCTCTAGAGTGCTATCTAACCATTTAAAACAAATGAAAGCCGGAGATTAAGTCCACATTGGGAAAGAGGTGGCCAGTTCAGTGAAGAATACAGAAAACACTTTCTAGAATTTGAAAGGGAGCAAAGGAAGACTGGGGGGGGGGGGGTGAATGTAAATAAAGTAGAAATTGATTAATAACTGAGAAAGTTGAGAGATTAGCAGCTAAAATATGTGCTACTGCTGAGATGCCTGTAAGGTGGAAAAGAAGGAAAGTAGTCCTGCCGATCTCCGAACCTGGGATAGTGGTGCTGCCGATCTCCGTACCTGGGATAGTGGTTAGGATCATGGAAGATTACTAGTCTATTGACCCGGAGGTCATTTTAAGCCTAGCCATTTCATCCCAGTGTAATACCACGAAAAATGCTAGTCATTACCAAAAATTGCATTTGGTGATGTTTAGGAGGTTTGTGGGCACTGCCCCCGGTAATAATTTACTGTGCCATCCACTCATCCAGGCTCCTCTTCAACAGTGTCAGAGGTGCTCTGTTTCACATGAATTGGTAGCCTGCTCTAAAGATGCAGCAGTCGCTGGGAGATAAATCTGTCCCTCCAGCATGTCCTATTTTAAGTCGCAGACGATATTTAGCCCCCTGGAATGGGTAGCCTCAGTCTCGTTTGATTTACTGTGGTGCCAGTCTACATGCCCAGGATAGTGGGTTTGTTGCAGACACTTATTTAATAAATGTCTAAGGTAATGAGGCCAATTAAATTCATGCTGGGACTCTTGAATTGGTACTGCTACTAACTGTTCACTTTAACAAATAACGTAAGAAATATTTGATTCAGAAAACTGGAAGGGACTGGTGAGACCCCCCCCCCTTTTTTTTCCTCTATGCCTTGTCCCCCAAGATTCTGATGTGCAGACTGTCAGGGCTGCATGATGGCTCATTTTTTGAAGTCTCTTCCTCAGTGTCCAGTGTTCATTAGGTGTCTTGGTTCATTGCCTGTGTGGAGTTTGCTTATTGTGTCCCTGTCTGTGTGGGAGCTGAAATATACCAGCTAAATAGCTTCTCTAAACCATTTACATAGGAGACATTTACTTTTGTTGTAGCTCTGGTCATGGCTGGAAAAGTTTCAAGAACCAATTTACTGATTCAGTTTGCAAACAAGTTAATATTTACACCACCAAGTATTCTTTCTCCTGCTGTCCTTAAATGTGCCTTATTTAAGGACTCTGATTTGTCATCTGTTAACTCAAGTGAACATGCATGATAAAGGCTAATAAGTGAAGTAAGAGCGGCACAGTGGTGCAGTGGTTAACATTGTTGCCTCACAGCAAGAGGTTCTCCGGTTCGATTCTCGGCTAGGGTGCCTTCTGTGTGGAGTTTGCATGTTCTCGCTGTGTTCACATGGGTTTCCTCTGGGTACTCTGGTTTCCTCCCACATTCCAAAGACATGCATCTGGAGCATTTCTCTCCGGGCCTCTGCTGAAAACAGGCTCTTTGGAACCTAGTCGGACATTCCCGGTCAACAAATGTTAAATAAAATAAAAGTGAAACCTGTTTTTCATCGAGGCACGGAGGCTTCACAGTTGAGACTGTGAGAATCAGCAGCATAGCTAAACTTGTGGTAAATGCATCCGTTTGACACAGGTCATTTGTTCTCTTTCAACTACATGCAGAATTCTGATTTCTGTTTGGATGGTAAGGTTCTGTTGTAGAGGTAGTTTATTCATTGTTGGAGGTTGCATGATGTGTGGCTGTTATGTACACTAAAGGAACTGGTCCCTTGTTTTATAAGGCATCCTTATGACCAGACTTATTGTAGGTTGTTTTGCTTACGCTAAAACTTGCATATGGAAGGAGGAGTATGAAAGAAAACCAGTGGAGATAAAGGTGTTTGGCTCATTGTCAGTTTTAAATTATGAATAAGTGAATATATCCTGTAAAATTCAAGTGTGGTGTGCGCATTACACACGTATAGGAAGTTTGGTTCTTGCATGATGCTCCACGTCCACTATAGGACTGGCTCCCATCAGACACTAGTCACGTGACATTTTAATACAGTTTCCAAAGCTCACACTCCTCCCCTGACCCCACAATGCTTGACATTGTGGCAAACAAGATCTGGAGACACCTACCACTCGCATAACAGATGATCCTAAGCTTGTTGAGTAATTTCATGGAGGAGTTTTTTTTTTTTTTTCTTTCGGGTCAGTAATCTTCATTTCAGGATGGGTTTTTCAGTTGTGCAACATTCTTCACATATGGAAGTTTTGGCTGTCTATAGGACTGATTCTTCCTCTGCTCCCTCTGATGTTGACAGTATGTTTTTAGCATTTAGTTTTTTTTTTTTTTTTTTTTTATGTGGAGAATGGTTTGGGTTAGTAGTTTGCTCCGCTTTATTCTGTGCCTCCTATTGATATTGACTTATTTTGTGCCGTTGATTGTTCCTGTAGGCTTCCAGTTTCAGAGAATGACAGGACCTCATGGTTTCTAAAATTCTTGACTTGCTGTTGGCATAAAATCCTGTTCCCCCAAGAGAAGCAAACTTATTGTGATATGCCTGTGAGTGAACACTTAAATGTTAATTGTGAGGTTTGCAGAGTGTCTGAGTCCGGAACCCATAAACTCTGGGCATGGGCAAGGCGACTGGAAGAGTTTTCCAAAATCCCTTCCTGAGAACCCCATATTTGGAGAGAGGTTCTTGAAATGGTGAATTATGATCTAGCATTACTTGGCTCCTATGACTCCCTTTCCAGTATGATCTAGCAGGTTCAGGTGGTTGACATGCTGAAAATATGTCATGGAGAGTTTCACAAGAAGCTAGAGTTTGTGTGGCAATGGGTGTCAACTGCGTTTAATCCTAACTCTTGCACAGTGCAGCAGGTGGAGACACTTGGGCATCTGGGGCAGGTGTCATGTTAGCATGCCTGGCTCAGGCATTGCAGCTCTGCAAAAAATGAAGCAGTTGGTCACACAATGTCTCCTGTGACAAGCCTACGTTTTGGTTCACATCTAAAGGAGAAACCTCAGGAGAGAGTGCAGGAAAGGAAGATACTCAGTGGTGGGTGCAAAGGTTTCCACTTGTTAGAGGAAATGTTCCTCTAAACCAAGGAGTACCCACAATTAGTGCTTCGTAATACCATGTTCCTCCAAACAAAGATTTACTCGCAATTAGTGCTTGGTAATACTATGTTCCTCTAAACCAAGGAGTACTCTCAATTAGTGCTTCGTAATACCATGTTCCTCTAAACCAAGGAGTACTTGGAATTAGTGCAATATTCCTCTAAACCAAGGAGTACTCGCAATTAGTGCTACGTAATACCATGTTCCTCTAAACCAAGGAGTACTTGCAATTAGTGCTTCGTAATACCATGTTCCTCTAAACCAAGGAGTACTCGCAGTTAGTGCTTCGTAATACCATGTTCCTCCAAACAAAGATTTACTCGCAATTAGTGCTTCGTAATACCATGTTCCTCCAAACAAAGGTTTACTCGCAATTAGTGCTTCGTAATACCATGTTCCTCTAAACAAAGGAGTACTTGGAATTAGTGCAATATTCCTCTAAACCAAGGAGTACTCGCAATTAGTGCAGTGTTCCTGTAAACCAAGGAGTACTCGCAATTAGTGCTTCGTAATACCATGTTCCTCCAAACAAAGGTTTACTCACAATTGGTGCTTCGTAATGCCATGTTCCTCTAAACAAAGGAGTGCTTGCAATTAGTGCAGGGTTCCTCTAAACCAAGGAGTACTCGCAATTAGTGCAGGGTTCCTCTAAACTAAGGAGTACGCGCAATTAGTGCAGGGTTCCTCTAAACCAAGGAGTACTCGCAATTAGTGCAGGGTTCCTCTAAACCAAGGAGTACTCGCAATTAGTGCAGGGTTCCTCTAAACCAAGGAGTACTCGCAATTAATGGTTCGTAATACCAGTAGCCTCCATTTCAACAGTGTTTTCATTGAAAACAGTTTGGCCATGGAGGTTGCACACCTAAAGGTAGAGACAGGTGGGTCCACAGAAACAGGATTTTCATAGTATTCCTAAGAGTCGACTGCAGAATCCCTCTGCTGTTCTGGAGGCATTTAGAGTTGCATCTCCATGCACCTTCCTGCATGACACCCCATTATGTTGGATTGGTGAGGCAGCATCCAGAGGCTTTCTCTGCAGTTATCTGTTCCACTCCATGAGGAGGCAGTATTTGCTCTTCTGAACAGGTTTGTGACCACTAGCTTTAATGGAAGAGGTTACACAAACCAGAAATGGCTCTAAATACTGTTGAGGGTTCTTTTTAGTTGCAAAGCAAAGAAAACAAAATGAAGCACTTCATGCTCATCCGTGATCTCGGCAGCCTAAACTTATTTATAGAAAAGACCAGGTTTGTGGTGGTGTCTGCAATGAATACTGCTTTATTTAGAGAAGGATGACTGCCTGTGCTCTTGTCATCCCCAAGACACCTTAGCCAAGGAGTCCAGGAGATCCTGTCACTTCATGGTAGGAGCAAAGTGCTTTGTGGCCCTTCAACTTTCACGCCACAGCCCATGGGGTGTTCAAATGTGTGATGGCCATTGCACATCACTGGCTGAAGGGGACTACATTTTTCTCATTCTAAGAAGATTGACTTGTACCCACCCATCCAAGAGTGTTGATCATCTGTGTGAACACTGCAGAGTCCCATATGAAGTCTTTGTAAAAAATAATCTTGTATGGAGCTGCTTAGGTACTGTCCTGTTAAGCCAGCCTCCCTGGAGACAGGATTGTGTCCTTATCATACTGTGAAACCTGGATTATATCATCCCCTATGGGAAAAGTAGTAGCAAGCTTCAACACTGTGGGGCTCATTGCAACAACAGCCTTTGTACTCCCCTTTACGAGATATGAGGGGTCCTGCAGTGAACCCTGAAAGGTTCTGTGAAATCGGAACACAAGACCCTTAACCTGAAGGTACATGGGATTTCACAGGTATGCCATAGGCATTTTCACTGTTGGCTTTAACCACTCTCTCTTTCTCAGGGCAGTTATTCCATCCCCCACCAAGTGTGGCTGATAGTACAAGGCATATAATCTCAGGGAAAGGCCAGCTTTAATGCTTCTTCTAGAAATGAGATGAGCCCCAACATTACAGGCTTTACAGGACTTTCTCCCATAAAGCACTATGGCCATCCTCTCAAATAATATGGCAGTGTTTTCGTATAACAGTAAGAGGAACCTACTCTAATTCCCTGTGCTTTGGTAGTCATTTTGACTCTTGGGTTTTATGGTAGCATCAGCTATCCCTGGCCAAGCCATCTTTCATGTGGACAAGCTCAGCCAGTGTTCTGTTCCACACAAATGGCCCCCCTGTGTCAGTGGCAGGCAGCATGTTTCTCAACTGAGGCAGTCCCTGCTGCACCTCTTGCAAGTGCTGCCGTTTTTTTGTCTTCATTCTACTACAGGGATGGACTTTAAAAGCTGTAGGTCAACAGTGGCAGCTGGAATTCCTTTCCTCTTTCCTCTTATTCTTGCAGTTCTAACGAAAGTCACATGAGCAAGACAAGTGATTCACCCTGTTGCCTTAAGGTTAGGGGTGTCTGCTTTGACCTTGTCTGAAAGAGAAGCCTCCTCTTCCAAGACTATATAGAGGTCTGCTGTATCACCTGTCACTTGCTTTTAAGTTTATCTTTATTCTTTTAATGTTGCACATCTCATTTATGTATATGTATTTTTGTAGGTATTGCATTTGCTGAACAGACAGGTTGGGGAAATTGCTCTGGGTTTAAATGTTGCATTTGTTACCCTGTTTAGACTTTGTCGATTTTGTTGTGAAAAGTTTGGTTCTTTGACTTTTATTATCAATAGCAATGAGATACAGCTGTTAATGACTGTCTGCTTTGTTGTGGTATACAGTCAAGATTTTTGCCCAAAGGATACATATGCTTCAGATTCAAAGCATTGCTTGTACAGAAGTTTGCAATGGACTTTCTGGGAAGTTCTATATTAGTCCAAATGGCATCTTGTGAACAACGGCAGAAATGTTATGCAAGTAATCCTTTTCAGCAGTGATGGGATTCAGACAGAGTCCTTTTGTACAGTTTCTGGAATAGTTTTTACATTGTCTGGTCAACACACCTCAACTGTCAAGATTTTTGCCTTGTTTTTGGTCCATGTTTCATCAAATTGTGGTTTTCTGTCATTGTTAGCAAATTGTTAGATTGAAGTTGGAAAATGACTGACATTGGGGTTTCAGAATTCATACTCTTCAGAAAATTCATGCTTATGTAAAACCTGTTCTGTCAACTTTCTGTGTTTGTAAGAGCAATATTTAAACATTGCCCCTATTTTGGGACTTTTGTTCCCCCATTACTTATGGCTTTGTCTAGATCTCTTGCTCTAAGAGGCTGAGAGGTATGCTGCTTGGCCATAGTCCCTACTTAGACTGAAGTAGGAGCTTAATAGTCAAAAGTCGACAAAGATTTGGTTACCAGAATAAAAAAGTTCATTTTTAAACTAAAATGCAAGACATCTTAAGCATGAGCTTTCAGTAAATTTATAGTAGCAAGAAAGACTGCACATATATTACCATGCTCTTTGGCATATTAAATACCACCCAAGGAGTTAAACATGTTTCCAGAGTGTTTCACTAAAGAAATTGCATGCAGAATCTCTCTGTCATTGAATACAGCCAGAGGGGACCCCCCCAAAGGGGTGGAGGCATCCGTGGAGCACTTGGAAATTAACTCCTGGAATAATATACTGGGTAAAATATCAGCACTTCACAATAGTGGTAGTGAATGACTCTTCTGCATTCTGATATAAATGAAGTATTCAACAAATGTTAAGTCTTTTCAGTAGATTATTTCAGGTGTCTAAAGCACCATATAAAAATGTTCTGCATTGTCCAGCTTGCAGTCCATTTCACTTCATGCCTTTTGTACATGTGTACAACATAAATTATGTGTATATGTTGTGTGATATGCATGAAATATATATACATATATAAAAAAAATCTATCTATAATACATATATGTGTGTGTGTGTGTACGTGTATGTGTATATGTATATGTATATATATATATATATATATATATATATATATATATATATATATATATATATATATATATATATATATATATATAATGAGTGTATGTGTATATATACTCCTTTCCTCTCTCTCAAACTCACACAGCCTCTCTTCTAGGCTGCAGAACCGGCCTTGTTGCCATGGAAAACTATAGTCATATTTGACCTTGCCATGTCAGTTCACAGAGCATTAATGGTACACTGTTTACTGTGGCCTTAATTTTCATAGGTGGTGCTTTTTAATTTTCACTTTGAACGTTCATTTTTAACAAGGCTTCCTGACTGTGATAAAGGTTGCATTTCTCTGCACATGAAGGGGAACACTTTTTGTTTGGCCAGATTTTAACCGAAAGGAAGAAGGCATGGAGAACAATAGAAGAGCAGTGGAGAAATGCTTTCTTCTGTCTGAAGATGACAGCTGATTGGCAGGTCTCAGTGTAGCAGTGACAAAAGCATTAAAAGATGAAAATGGCTGATGTGCACCATGACAGACTGGGTCACTTAAAAACAAGTTAAAAAATTTAGACCCTGTTATTTGCATTCCTATTGTAAATGGCTTGTATAAAAATGACATGAGGTTTTGAATTGTCACCAAATACAAAGTTGCTATGGTTTAACAAAAATTAAAACTTCTGGTTCATTAGCGTGCTGCTGTGTGTCCTCTGTTCTATAATTTGCAGCCATTGAGAGCTGATGGAAGTGTGGCTTTGGAGTCTATGGGGTGGGATGAGTTGTGTAAATTGAATTGCACTAGTAATGTAACCCAGTACATTTTTCATAATGTTTTTACCTTTGGTGTTTGTGACCATTAATCAGGCGTTGTTGCTTGCAGTTGTGCTGTCCTCCTGGACATCCATGTGATTGTGGTACTAAAGTGTAATGAGAATGTGTATGAGTGGTGTTTAGTGGGTCCCTGTTACTGCTGGTGTTTAGCGGGTCCCTGCCACCTTCTGTTACTGCTGGTGTTTAGCGGGTCCCTGCCACCTTCTGTTACTGCTGGTGTTTAGCGGGTCCCTGCCACCTTCTGTTACTGCTGGTGTTTAGCGGGTCCCTGCCACCTTCTGTTACTGCTGGTGTTTAGTGGGTCCCTGCCACCTTCTGTTACTGCTGGTGTTTAGCGGGTCCCTGCCACCTTCTGTTACTGCTGGTGTTTAGTGGGTCCCTGCCACCTTCTGTTACTGCTGGTGTTTAGCGGGTCCCTGCCACCTGCTGTTACTGCTGGTATTTAGCGGGTCCCTGCCACCTCCTGTTACTGCTGGTGGCTACAAATCTTTCTGCAGTGCTCAGACCTGCTTTCCTCCAAAGCTACCACTTCAAGTTGTATGTTAGGAAACAGAACTCATGGGGGGGGGGGGTGATGTGGGACTAACTTTATTATTGACAAGGAATGAAAACAAAAGGAGGGGACATTAATTTTGTTAATTTTAAGGTTCATTTTAAACGAATTGGATGAGCTGTTAAGGAGATTGCCTTCGTTAATCCATTGAACTCTGTGCACTGCTATGGCGACTATGGTTTTTACATTGAACTCTGTGCACTGCTATGGCGACTATGGCTTTTACATTGAACTCTGTGCACTGCTATGGCGACTATGGCTTTTACATTGAACTCTGTGCACTGCTATGGCGACTCTGGTTTTTACAGTCTACAAATGCTTCCCCACCCCACAGAGATGCTCCCATTTTTCTTCTCCATTTTTCAGGTTTTCCTATACTTCTGAAAAACATGCATCTGGCTTCTGATGGCCCTGGGCTACTTTGGTCGTTTTTCCTGGTCTTTCCTTTCCCTCTGGTTTTGGCATTCATTTGGGATACTTTTTGCTAATCCTTTTTTTCATTATTCCTTCTGAGGATACAACTTGGGCATATTTTGTTTTGACAGAGCATTCTTTGCTCACCCCTACTGGTCGTCCACTCTTTGTTTGCATTCTCTGTCGTCTTACTCCGTGGCTGTAGCTCAGGGTTCTCCCTGTTGCTGCAATTATCATCATGTATTTTTCCAGCTTGTTTGGCCCTATTCATAAAGTGGCTGTTTTGACACGTCCCCACTCCCAGTTTTCTGAGAGGTTATCCTGTTTCTCCTTCATGAGCACTTCCTTACCTTTTGGTTTGAATGATCTGGCGGGCACATTCTCCCCCACAGTTGGGTAATACTGGGTCAGACCTGAACATGTGTACCTATGTGGGACGGCTGCAATGGCGGGCACATTCTCCCCCACAGTTGGGTAATACTGGTAAGCGTAGCGCTGGATTGCTTATCTAGCCTCTATTCTGGTACAACATTAGACCCTGCATTGGTGCTTGCAGATTAGGAGCTGGCTCTGCTTTACAAAGGGTGTGCATCGGGCCTGAGGGCTGGAATAGCATTAGGGGATCCTTTCAGATTCCCCAGCTTTGCTGGTTGTGGGATGACAAGTGCTTGTACTTGCATGCATTGGCCACCTTCTCTTTTATGGGGTTGAGATCTGTCACATTTCCTGTTTCACCAAAAAAGTGTAAGAATTTTCTGGGTACTCCAAGCATTAGATCCGCTTCTCTTCCATGGGTAGTCTCCATCTTCAGTATGGAAGACTTCCAACCGTGCCTAGTAGTGCTATTTGTCAGTGTTGAGCTATTCTCCTGTTGGCAGATTAGGATCTAAAGGCATCTGTTTTTGCATCTCCCCCTGGAGGAGTCTTTTTTTTTTTTTTTTTATCTTAAACAGTTACTGCATAGTATGTGAGAGGCAGTCAGTTGGTCCAGATTTCTCTAATAGTGTGTCCTAAGCAGTCTGTTAACTAGCATTTTCAGAGTAACCTGCCTTGGCAGTAGAAGTATTTTTATACCCTACATGTTACTTCTAGTGTGTTGTGCTGTCAACAGCCTGACACTCCTGGCAATGATGCCAGGCAGTTTAGGTTGGGAGCAGTCCAATGAGAAGTCTAAGCACATTGGAGAATATATCATCAAAGTAGACAGCTTATATGTCTGGTGATGGACAGAAAATAGGGTATTCTGTCTTTGACATGGCCTTCTTTGTGTCCAGTTTTCATTGTAGTGAGATTTTTTTGTTGGTGCTTCATCCTGGATGGCTATGGCTAATGGTATTGGAACCATGCAAATTGCTTTAGTCTGAAAACCAAATTACCTTTGGATACAGAGCCTTAGTCTCTACTATGGCCAGTGATGGCAATCGAATGAGAAAGCTTGCGGGTATTATTCCCTCCCCAGAGTCTTAGTTTTTGGGGCACATGCCTACACAAGAGTTCTCATGTTGTTCATAGGTTCATACTAGGATATCTGCCCTAGGGCATTTATAAGCCTAGCCAGAGTGTGTTTGGCTTTCGCTACCCATTTTAAATGAATTTTGCTATGTCCTTTTTCGAGGTTAGTATACTGTGCCTCTGTCTAACCGTGACACAGAAGTGATACCCGGGGTAAACCTACAATCTCCCATCCACTCATCAAGATTCCTCTTGAAGAGAGTCAATGAGGGACTCTGCCTAACCTGGACTGGGATTTTATTCCAGAGTGAAGGGAGCCTCTGGGTTATGAATCTGTCCCTCTAGCATGTCCCATTTATTTCAGTGCTGAGGTTCAAGTCTCTCGAGCGCGTAGCTCGATGGGATTTGGATTTTCTGAGGTGTGTAGCATGTCCATTAATTCCGGGTTGGACATGGCTTTATACATCAGGCACAGATCGCCTCTGAGCAGGCGGTATGCCACTGAGTAGAGCTGGAGTTTCTTTAACCGGGCAGCATATAGCATCTGTTTGAGCCCTTTGATCCTCTTGGTGAGGTACTTTTGGGGTCTTTCCAGTTGCTGCAGGTGTCTAGTAAGGTACATCCCAAAAAGGGCATTGTACTCCATTATGGGCCTGATGAGGGATGAGTAAAGAGGCATGATGACGTCCCCTGATCTAGATGTGAATCCTTTCATGATTAGGTGGGCTGTATAAAATGTTTTTCTAACCACTTTGGCCACGTGGTTTTCAAATGAGAGATTGCGATCAACTTGGGTCCCTAATTACTTTTTCTGTACTTGGTGGATTACCACCTATGTGGTAATTTGTGGGCACTTTGTTTTGCCAAAGGGGATGACTATACACTTTTTAGCATTTAGCTTGAGGCCATGGCTCTGGTACCAGTTGTCTGTTTCTATGAGGCCCTTTTGTAGGATGCTTGTGTCGGCTGGAGAGTTGATTATGGTGCCTAGTTTGCAGTCATCTGCGAACTTGGTCAGCCACAGTCCTTCTGTGTTGGCCTTTCCCTCAGAGAAATATATACCGAACAAGAGAGGTGCCAGGACTGAGCCTTGTGGATCGCCACTTGTAACTGGTTTGGAGCAATTCTAACCATGTGGGTTCTCTCCTTGAGCCAGTTTGCAACCCATCTAGTGACATAGAGGTTTATATTTAAGCTGGTGAGCTTATCTATATTGCCTGAGTGGGGTATTGTATCAAAGGCTTTTGCGAGGTCCATGTAGGCTGTGTGGACCACCTTCCCCTCGTCAATGGCCTTGGTGACTGTTTCAAAGAAATCAACCAGGTTTAAGAGGCAGGATCTGCCCTTAAAGCCGAACTGGGTAGGATCCAGTGTCTGTAGGTCCCCAATATCTTTATTTATGAGGTCCATGATGATCCTTTCCATAGCTTTGCAGACCAAGCTAGTCAGGCTTATGGGGCGATAGTTTCCAGGATCTGTTGAGGCAACACCTTTGTGGAGAGGGACCACTGTTGCTGTACGCCACTCTTTGGGTACATATCCTGTAGTAAGGCTAAAATTGAACAGTAGTTTTATGTTTGGGTTTAGCTCTTCTTGGAGTTATGTAGGTATTGTCGTGATCCATTGTCCAGCCATGTCCAGTCCAGTAAGTGTAGCTGTTCTTTGGTCTTGTGAAAATTTGTCTGAGTCAGTATGGTACAAGATTGCAACACATGGGA
Organism: Protopterus annectens; assembly: GCF_019279795.1. Classification (NCBI taxonomy): domain Eukaryota; kingdom Metazoa; phylum Chordata; order Ceratodontiformes; family Protopteridae; genus Protopterus; species Protopterus annectens. The sequence continues at coordinate 156,362,946 of NC_056739.1, forward strand.
CCTTTGGTATACAGTATAAGATGAAGTTAATAAAATGTCCATGAGTCATCGGTGCCATTCAGTTTCCTGTAATGAATGTCTATTTAGTATATTATATCCATGTAAATGGTTTGTATGAACATTTGGAATTGTATACTAAAATTTTAAAAAGGTGAAATTCCTTTTCTGTCCCCTGACAGAAAAGAATGGAACACATTTATATATTTTTTTCATTCAACAGATGCAGATTTTTGCAGTGCAGCTACTGGGACATTTGAGCTCCAAGGTTCAAAGCTCTGAATAGCTGTTTTGGTCTGGTAATAAGGTAACGCATCATCTGTGTGTTCCTTTGCATCAGAGGATGGGCGTGACAGTGCATTGCCTGATGTTGCATCATGGGAGACGATGGGTGTGACTGTGCAGTGCCTGATGTTGCATTGTACTCTATCCTTGATACTGCCATGGTGGAACGTGTTATACTATGGCGCACCCACTTATTTCAGCACAAATGTCTGTTTATGTGTGAATAATGGTATTAAAAAATTTAAAAAATATATTTATTATATATATAATGTGTGTGTGTATTATCTTCTGTTGCAGTTGACATATAATCCTGACCAGGCTACTGTGCTGTTAGTTGCTTTGACTGTTTTATCTATAGAACTAAATATCATCCAGATCTGATGGTTGTTACATGAAGTCCATCTTATTTGTCTGTATATGTCTTTTAGTCCTTACTAGCTAGTAAAAAGTCTGTTTGGAGGGCAGAAACTGTACCTTAGGAGTTCTGGTCTAGTAATAGGACATTTTTTTTTTGTCAGTAAATTATGCTTTACATGTATAAGTGTGCCATTATCCAGTGTGTTTATTTTTACTTTGTAAATAAGACTTCCATACAAGTCATCTGATTGGGTAGAGTGCAAGTTATGTGGAAATGGTATTTTCCTAGGTTTTATTTACTTGGTCAAAGAAGTTACAATTCATAACCTTAATTGGTTCTGCACTGGCACACACTCTGCAATGCATATACAGATTAGGTAGGTTTCTGTTATTTAAAGTGAATTCTTCTGAAAATGTCTCTTGTAAACCTAAGCATTTTAAGAAAATTTAATTACAAGATCACAGAGGTGGAGTAGTTTACATTACTTTACAATGAGTGGTTCTCCCATTCAAGTTTTAGTTGGTATGACTTTGGAGTTTGCCTGTCACTCCGTAGGGTGTCTACTTTCTATCCACTTGACAAAAATAATGCCTGTAGGTTATTCCCTTCTGTCACAGAGCTAGGGTTAAGCCCTGACTGGTACCCAGATGACTAGAGATGAGTTAATGGCTCATGAAACTGGGGAGGTGTGAGTCACAGGGGAACAATTTCTGTTGGCATTCAAATATGTGAGGGGCAATTGTGGTGACCTGGTGCACCTGGGGAGTGGTGTATGCTGCTTGCCAAAACATAGGCCTCGTGTGTGAAGGTACACCCAAGCTGGTGTGATGGCCTTTGAAGCAGCATATCAGGGAGCAGGTGCATATTGATATCTGGGACATGTGGCTCTTCCGTAGTGACATGGAGCCAGAATCACTTTGAGAAGATGGCTTGGGCAGCATATGAAAAATCATAATGGATGCCAGATGCCAGTTGCTTCTTGCCTCCTAGGGAAACAAATGGGGAGAGGTGATGGTCGGCAGGCAGTGGGTATAAATAATTATAAGTGTGTGTGTGTGTGTGTGTGTGTGTGTGTGTGTGTGTGTGTGTGTGTGTGTGTGTGTGTGTGTGTATCTATATATATATATATAATGTGTGTGAATGTGTGTATATGTATGTATATGTATATGTATATGTATATATATATATATATATATATATATATATATATATATATATAATATTTTGTGTGTGTATATGGGTGTTTGTATGTTTGTGCATTTAATTTGGGGGGAGGCACAGTTGACATGCATAATACTTTTTAATGCAACTTAAGTCAGTTCATAGGTTCATACTAGGCTATCTGCCCTAGGGCATTTATAAGCCTAGCCCGAGTGTGTGTGGCTTTCGCCATCCCTTGGAATGAGAATACTATGCCCATTTAGGGTTTAGTTTACTGTGCCTCTGTCTAGTAGTGACAACAGAAATGACCCCCGGGGTAAACCTACGATCTCCCATCCACTCGTCAAGATTTCTCTTGAAGAGAGTCAGTGAGGGGCTCTGCCTAACATGGACTGGGATTCTGTTCCAGAGTGTAGGGAGCCTCTGGGTTATGAATCTGTCCCTCCAGCATGTCCTATTTATTTCTGTGTTGGAGGTTCATATCTCTCGCTCTCATGGCTCTGGTGGATTTGGATTTACTGAGGTGGAGCATGTCCATTAATTTCGGATTGGACATGGCCTTGTACGTCAGACATAGATCGCCTCTGAGTAGGCGGTATGCGACTGAATAGAGCTGGAGTTTCTTCAGCCGGGCAGCATATGACATATGTTTGAGACCCTTGATCCTCTTGGTGAGGTACTTTTGGGGTCTTTCTAACTGCTGCAGGTGTCGGGTAAGGTACATCCCAAATGGGGCATTGTACTCAATTATGGGCCTGATAAGGGAAGAGTACAGGGGCACAATGACCTCTCTTGATCTAGATGTGAATCTTTTCATGGTAAGGTGGGTAATATAGAAGGTCTTCCTAACCACCTTGGCAACGTGAGTGTCAAATGAGAGGTTACTGTCAACTTGGGTCCCTAGGTCCCTGATTACTTCTTCCGTACTTAACAGATTACCACCTATGTGGTAATTTGTGGGTACTTTGTTTTTCCCCAAAGGGTATGACTATACATTTTTTGGCGTTCAGTTTAAGGCCACGTCTCTGGCACCAGTTATCCGTTTCTATGAGGCCATTCTGAAGGATACTTGTGTCTGCTGGAGTATCAATTATGGCGCCCAGTTTGCAGTCATCTGCGAACTTTGTTAGCCACAATCCTCCTGTTTGCTTGCACCTCGGAAAAATAAATGCCGAACAAGAGGGTTCCCAGGACAGAGCCCTGTGGGACACCCCTTGTGACTGGCTTAGAGTCTGACATGGCTCCAGCAATTCTGACCTTGTGGGTTCTGTCCTTGAGCCAGTTTGCAACCCATCTTATGACATATGGTTTTACATTTAAGCTGGTGAGCTTGTCTATGATGCCCGAGTGGGGTATTGTGTCGAAGGCTTTTGCAAGATCAAGCTAGGCTGTGTGAACTGCCTTACCCTCATCCTTCTGGAGCGTTTCTCCCCGGGCCTCCGCTGAAAACCAGATCTGTGGAACCTAGTCGGACTTTCCCGGTCAACAAATGTTAAATAAAAAAAAAAAAAAAAAAATGGCCTTAGTGACTGTTTCAAAAATGTCGACCAGGTTCAAAAGGCAGGATCTGCCCTTGACAAACCCGAATTGCGTAGGATCCAGTGTCTGTAGGTCCCCAATGTCTTTGTTTGAGTTCCATAATGATTCTCTCCATAGCTTTGCAGACCAGGCTCGTCAAGCTTATGGGGCTGTAATTTCCAGGGTCCGTAGAAGCACCTCCTTTGTGGAGTGGGACCACTGTTGCTGTACGCCATTCTTTGGGTATGTATCCTGTAGTAAGGCTAGGATTAAACAGCAGCCTTATGTGCGGGTGTAGTTCCTCTTGGAGTTCATGTAGCACGCAACCCGGGACACCGTCTGGTCCCATTGATGCTGTGTTTTTAGCTTTGGAGAGGGCGGCTCTCACCTGGGCATCTGAGATGTCAGGGAGGCTACACTCTACTGGGATAGATATTTCTCCTTTTGGGGGGGAGGGGGGAGAGCAATTTGCACTGAACCTGTCTGCCGGTATGTTGGGTTCAGTGTATTTTGTCATTTTGGACTAACTCTGAGCATACCTGGGAGTTTCCACCCAGGTTTCTAACATAACTAAAGAAGGCCTTGTGATGGTCTTTAGTGTCTTTTGCAATTTTTCTCTCGAAGTTGGCCTTGGATGATTTTATGAGTGATCGTAGTTTTTTGCTAGTACTGATTAGAGATGCCTTCCCTTTTGGGGATTTTGCTCTGTCATGTAGTAGCTTCCTCCTCCTGTTGAAGGGCTGTGGTTTTCACTGGCCCAGGGGCCTTGAAGGATACCACTTCAGTCGTAAGTGTGAAGTCAGCTTTTGAGAATTTCTTTACTGTGGTCTTTTGTGCTGGGGGTGGGGGCGGGATGTGGATTTCCAGTGAGATTAATTTATGGTCTGATCTCACCAATGAGGGGTGTACTTCCGGTGTGGAGCATTGTGTCCCCATGTTTGTGATGATCAGGTCTAGTATATTATCTCCTCTTGTGGGAGTGGTGACTAGTTGTTCCATCGCATTTGAGTTTATGAATTCTAGGAACCTTTGGGTTAGGGTGGTGGGGCATGAGTAATGCTCCCAGTCTATGTTTGGGTAGTTGAAGTCTCCCAATATGATGGTATTTGGAGAGACATTCATACTCTCCAGTGTCTTCAGGAAGGGTGAGTGGGGTTCCTGAGTTTGAGAGGGTGGTCTGTAGCATGCTACAAACTGTAGGGCAGTTTTGCCTACGGTTAGTTGCACCTGGATGGTCTCCGATGCTTCGTGCGTTGCCACTAACCTGGAGGTGTGGGTATCTTTGAATATGGATACTCTCCCCTCCTTTTGTGGTTTGGTCCAAGTTTTGAGGCCGAAAAAGCATGATATGAGGTATGACTTGGTAGTGCTGGGGTGCTCTCAGGAGCCTTGAACCAGGTTTCAGTCACTGCACAGACATCAATGTTCTCCATACTGAGGAGGTCTTCGAGAGCGTGCATCTTGAGGTTTAGACTTCTGGCATTGAGCAGCATTACCCTTAGTTTTTTTCCACTTGTGTTTTCTAGGGAGGTGGGTTTGTCGTTTGAGCCTTGCCTAAAAAAGGCACTATGGGGGTGGCAAGAGCCTTGGCCAATATCCGGAAGCCCAGGGGTGACCGGTGCAAGCCGTCCCTTGCGAAGCAGCGTGGCTTGTCAGGCATGTCATCCCAAGCAGACAGACATTGGATCTCCTTAGAATGACACCAGTAATTGAGCCAATTGTTAAAGCTGATCATTTTGTCTTTGTACTGTGGCATCATTCTTGGTGAGGGTAAGATGCTGGTCAGGGTCATACCGGCCTGGGCTACATAATCTGAGAGCTCCTCTGTCTTTCTTCATGTAGTCCAGGGAGGTACGTCTCAGGTCATTCACACCGGCATGGACAATGAGTCATATTTGTACTTGCTTTGGAGTGACCTGAGTGCTTGTGTTATGTGGCAGATTCTAGTGCCCGACAGGCAGCTTACTGTTACCTTTTCCTTGTTCAGTCTGGTGAGTGGGACGTCAGTGTGTCTGACTATGGAGTCACCTATTACAAGTGCATCAGGCATGTTTGGCCTTAAGGGCTGTGACTGTTTGGCACACTGACTTTGTGAACTATGTGTTGCATGTGCTGTGTGTTTGAGGTAGTGGTTGCTTGGATGCCTCTGTTGCTTCGGTAGATTTTTAATTGGAGCCTCCGAGTATGTTTTTTTGTGTTTGGTTTGCAGTTGTGATAGGTCTATGTGAGACTGGGTTTGTGGTGAGTGTGGTTACCTTCCCCTCCTGACTGGTTTTGCCAGTACTGAGTCAAGAGAGCTCAGCCTCCAGTTTGGCTATGTAGTCGCATCTCTCACATATATTTGTATTTGTTGGGAGGAGGAGAGGGTTGTCTGTGTACATGAGGCAGTTGTAACATTGCCTCGATTCCCAGATTCACCAGCTGAACTGGAGAGGATGCCAGTAATTGACCCTTCAACATGCTAGAATAGTGTAAGGGATTGCTGTGTAACTGAGTCAGAAAGGACCTATAGGGTAATGGGTATTCAAGGGGATTGTAGGTGGATGTGGTGCTTTCTTTTTGTGTGAGTGCTTTACCTGTGTATAAATGCTTTAGGAGCAAGTGCTGGGCTTTTTAGATAGAGAATAGACTGTTTAGATTGAAAGTAGAGCAGTTCTAAGGGAACAACTGAAGAGTAGACTTTGTGGAGCCAGAAATAGTTTAAACTACATTAACCGGCACTGCCCTATGGGCAACTTCTCGCTAAAGTGGATTTTTAAGCAGGGAACTTCAAAGAGCTAGAAATGGCCCAAAACGACCAATTACTACAAGATTCTTGTGCTGAGATCACTCCTTCAGGGACAGATAGGCTGTTCAAGGCTCCCCACTCCCACTGGTGAGCAAAGAAACTTCCTTCTATCCAAGTAAGGTAATGGGCAACACAGGAACTACACCACAGCCCAGAATACAGCAAAGCCTGTATAGGGGACTATTCTAGTCAGGGAAAGACTGTAAACAAGGATTTGTTTTTTTTTTTTTTTCCAAGAAGGCTACAGGAAAATGCAGAAAAACAGTATATTAAATGCACAGGCTAGCACACTTGAGTGGGCAGCCTTTTTTTTGTATTTGTATGTAGTTTTTAGTTTTAAGGCAGGCAGATTTCACTATTAACTTATATTTCGCTTATACTTTTAATCCTTTTAAAGCATAAGAAGCTATGAAATCTGCTTTTCCAGCTGACTCAACAGCATAAAGGTAGATTCAGATGTGTGTTTAGCTCTCTAGCATATATTGCTCTGCTAAGTAGTCTGTATTCCCAAAGGAGGAGGTTTCTTTGTAGTTGAATGGCATAGTTTTGGTAATTAGACCTAGTTGAGAAGGGTCTGTGAATGTCTGGGACTTTACATTCATTTCTTTTTTTCTTAGTTTGTATGTAGCAGATGTGGAGAGAGGTTTTATAAAGAGCCAGGGTTGTTTAATTCCAAATCATGTGATGGTAGGAGAAGTTTTCTGTCGTAGTGATAAACTTTGTAAAACTATCTCGCGTTATCTGCCAAACATCAGCCTTCCTGTGACTGAGCCACGTCTTCCTTCCCCAGTGGGGTGTAAGAAGACCATCGGAGGCTTCCATTCCTTTGGGGGGGTGGATTGTGGGAGTTTATCTTTCTTGCAGCCATAAAGTTTTGTCTTTCTGCTTTTGCAGCCTTAAGTGTACCCTGGCAGTGGACTTGCTATGCTGCCCTCCAGGAATGTGACCATTCTGCACATGCATCTGGACAGCCAATTGTTGCATGTTATGGTCTTCCTATCAGATTGTTTGCCTCCCCTGGATGATGGGTGAACTTTGTGTGTGGCCGAGGGTTCAGTGGTTTGTATTTTTATTATTTAATGAAAGCCGTGTGCCCCACCACCACCACAATGATGATCAGGCTCCTTTCTGCAGGCTTTATGGAGCCCACTTTTTCCCTCCAGAAGCGAGAGCCCTTTTTCCCCACTATTGACATCTGGCAATAGATAGGAGCACTGTTTTGGGCAGGAACACCACTGCCCCTATCCTGTACCACCACAAGGTTCAACATGCAATTGGCATATCGGAGAGGGTGTCCCATTATGTATAATGTAACCCTTCAAGGCTGCCTTGCTGTTGTAAAAGCCAGTGCTTATAAATGATTTTCAATTTTCTTTGGAGCTTCTACCGTAGAAATGACCATCTTGGCACGTGTCCCAGCCTGTCTAGTCCCTCCTCAAGAGGTTGACTGCATAGGTTGGTACTAGGCTAGCCCTTACAGGCCATTTTAAACCTAGTCAATTTCCTTTTTGGCTTGAAATAACCTCTCCCATTTGGTTTTACCTATCCCGTAGTTGATTTAATTTAAAGATTACCCCTAATAAGATTAACTGGGATCATACCATAGAAACTTTATCCCATGCATTTACCTCTTAAGTTATTTAGGAGCTGCCTGTGTCCATTTGTAGTACAGGAGGTAGTCCTGGGGTAAATTTTCTATTTCCCTTCCATAGATCTAAGTTGTACTTGAAAATGGACAGGGATGAACTTTGGTTTATGTGGATGGATAGTCTCTTCTACAGCAACAAAATCCTCTGTGGGATACACTTGCCCCTCCAAATCATTCTGTTGATGTTACAGAGAAGGTTTAGATCCCTAGACTGAGTATTTCAGGAATTTAAATGGCATCAGATATGCAGTAGGTTCATCAGTATTGGGTTGGAGGATGTCTTGTATACCAGGTACAGGTCACCTCTTGGTCTGTACGATACTGAGTATAGTGACAGGGCTTGCCTGTCCATGTAGGACATGTTTAGGCTTTGTATCCTTTAGTTGGGTATCTCTGTGGGTGTTCTAGTTGATGCATGTATCTGGGCAGATGCATGCCAAAGGAGGGGGTATCCTATTCCGTGAGTAAAGGGGGACAAATGTCATCCCTCTATCTAGATGCAGTCCCTTTGTTTATAAGCTGTGCAGTATAAAAGTAGTTTATTACAACAAAACACGCACATGGTGATCGAAAGTTAGGTCACTGTCCACATAAATTCCCAAATCTGAACAATTGGGACAACTCTTGGAAGACTATTGTCAGAGTGGTAGTTCCTTGAGGTAGGTGACTTCCCAAAGGATATAACGGTGCATCTTTTGGCATGTAGTTTGAACATGATTTTAATACCAGTTATTTATTTGAGACAAACCACCCTGCAGGAGGGCCAAGTCATTTTGGGGATTCCATGACTGTTCCTAGCTTGCAGTTATCTGCAGACTTGGTTAGCTAGAGTCCTTTGGTATTGGCTTTTACTTCAGAAAGCTAGATAAACAGTAGAAGTCCCAGCATAGAAACCTGAAGGATTCCACTGGTGATCAGTCTTTCTGTGAAAGTAACTTCTCCTGTTCTGATTATCTGCATCCCATCTGTGAGCCAATTGGCAATCCAGTGGGTGACATAGGGGGGGTGTATTCAGTTTATTTAGCTTTTTTTTCCCCTATGCTTGAATGGGAAATTGTCAATCTTTGCCAGGTTGAGGTATGCGTTGTATTCCATTTTTGCTTTCATCCATTGCTTTGGTGACCTTTTCAAAAATCCACCTGGTTGAGTAAACGCGACCAGCCCTTCATGAATCCAAACTGAGACGAGGCCAGTGTTTGGAGGCATGATTCTGCAAGTCTTTCCATATGACGCTGGTTAGACATATGGTTCTGTAATTGCCTTGATTTGTGGATGGTCCTCCTTTATGCAGGGGGAGTGATTGTAGCTCTTCTGCATTCATTGTGTACAAAACTTGTATGGAGGCTGAGAATGAATAGTGTTAGAGGTGTGGCTAAATTGTGCTTCCTGCTGTTGATGATTCATGAAAGGATATTGTGAAGATCTGATGTAGTATTTTAAGCTTTTGATAGCTTTTGTGTGACAGCTGGAGGAGAGCCAGTTTCGGGTATATTTTGAGGGACAGCGGTAGGGGAGATAGAGAGTAGTAAAGCTGGAGCGAAGTTTACAGACCAGTGGGTTTAACTACATCTTCAGCCTCATTGTAGCTAATATTGTCCACCATCTGCTCAATGCTTTGGTGCGTTGTGCTTTTTAGATTATGAACATAACTAAAGTGCCTTGTGATTGTCTTTGTCTTGGGTAGTTATTTTAGCCTCACACATTTGCTTTGGTGGATTTTAAGCTCCTGAGTTTTTGTTTCATTGACAGGGTCTCTAAACATTATGAGTATTACTCTTTTATATTTAGTTTCCTTTTCATTATAACATTTTCCATCATCTGGGTTTATTTCTGGGGTTTGCTCTGCACTTGTTTTTACAGCTGTTCACTTGCTGATATAGTGAGGTGGTGTACATTTTCTGTTTTTTTCAGTAGAGTTAACATCACCTCCGTTCTCCTACAATAGCTCCAGCAGTGACCTACCTGGGCTGCGGTTTGCTCAGACTTCACTTGGGTCACTTGGTCATAGGACTTTATCCTGCGTTGCATCGCTGCTAACCAGGTGCTTATTTTCTTGTTACTTTGATGATCCTTTTGAGTAAAGTTTGATCAGAGACCATTCTATGCTGTGTGTGGCTTCTGTGATACGAGACTCAGTATTACCACCGAAGAAGCATTGATTGTGTTGCTTCATGTCATTGATTTGATCAATTTCCCACCATCTGCATTAGTTTGTATTTCTCATCACCCTGGGCAGGTCTCCTTTCCAGCCAGACTGATAACTGAAATGGTTTCTAAATTCTACCCAGCAATCCCCTGCATTTTTTGATCCCACACTACTTTACTGTGCTTGTTGATGGTATTTCTTAGTGTTTCTTGAAGCATATTTAGTATTTGGCTGTGAGCTGTTATCCTTGTATAGATGTTACCATATTTAAATGATTATTGTTCCTACTGTAACTTAACTTCAATCATTGGTAAAACAGTTCAAGATGCTTTCCTTTTGGTGTAGACCTTGAGCTGTTTTTAAGAATGCTGTTCGTTTAAAAACATGGTTGTTTTGGCAGTGCCGTTGGGTCTGTGGGTCCAATTCACACCATTCCTTTGATGGCTTTAATGTAGGATAGTATAATCCTTATGCTTCGACATCTTAACTCATGCCTTTAGCACACTATGAAGTGTTACCATGTTAGTGCTTTGAGGCATGAAATTAAAACTGCATAACTTCACAATCTTGACGGCCATGATGCAGCCTTTCAGGGGAATTGTTAGAGAGGACGTGGTCAAAATGGCACTCTTCTGCAAAAAGACCTACTCCCAGGATGGGTACAAATTTTTAAAGTTAATTGGTATAAATAAATAAAAAGACTTTGTATTCCCCAAGTAGGAAGGCAGTATTTTGCATAATAGATAAAATGCTAGGCCTGGGTTTTTCTCATTATTCCTTTATCATACTGTGTGAGTAAATCTAATTATGCATGTTTCAGATTGTCCTTGAAGAAAGGACATGTGTTTCATTGTGCCTACCTGATTTAAAATGGAACCATGTGTTGCTGTTGCTATACCCAAGCCTTGAAGAGCAAACCAGTATAGGTGTATCTCTTGAGCACTTCTACACCTGTAGGATTCTGATCTGCCTAAAATGTGAACACTAATTCTTGGGTAGTGGCTTTTTGTTAACTGTTTTGTTCTACCAGTCAGCAGTGTATTCTAACATCGTCATTTTTTTCTGGTCTGGTGCCTACCTTTTCAAGGCAGTTCCTGATAAAGCTATTTAATACATATTTGAGCACCTAACAAGAAAATCTATCCCCCTCCAAAAGATTCTTTGCTTTGTTAGAATGGTCACTGCTGTAATTCTGAAGCCATTGGCTTAACACAACCACTGCCATCCCTCCAAATACACACTGCTTGTGTTATTCCTTCACCCCAAGTCCCTTGCCACTTTGACATAGCTCTCAACTTAACTCAGAAAATCTGGAGAGAGCCGAACATAACAAGGTGACAAGGTCCCCAAAATAGGCTCAGGTTTTAAATATTGCTCTTCTAAACTTGGAAAGTTGCTAGAATAACATTATATAATAAGATTTGTGTTAGCATGCATTTTTCTGAAGAATATGAAGTCTAACACTGATCTGTCATTATCCTCTGTGATTTGCCAGAAAACCACAAGTTTTACGAGGAACAGACCAAAAATGAGAGACTAAGCTGGACAATTGAGAGTTACAGATGCCCTTTTCTAAGATAATGAATTCAGATCTATTTCTAATTTAAGCTATGTTACTGATATAATTTTAATAAGTGTACACAAACTGTAATTTTATATAGTGTTTGTAAAAAAAAAAAAAAAGGATAAATGTCAAGGATACAGCGCTCTGCAATTTGTAGGGCTTCTGTCAAGGAAGGCTTACTCCCCTCTGCAATTTTTGTTAATCTTCAGGGAGCTTATGAGGCTTTTAGCACCATAGCCTTCAACTTTCCTTTCTTTTTAGTGATATCCATGATTTTAGCTAAACATTTTAATATGCCTCTCCTAAAAACAGGTGTTTTTTGGGTGAAATCAAATGAAGATCTGATTGTCTTTTCCATCCATTCCTCAATGTATGGGTCTTTGACCCAACCTTGGATCGGTACTCAAGCTTCTCCCTTTACCTTTTAATCCCTTGTGCAAGGATTCTTTTCTAGAAAGAATGTATTTTGAACACGTCTTTCTTAACTTTTGTGCTTGTTATTCCTTACACATTTTTCTCTTTCATACTCCTTCAAAGGCTTAAAGTACAGAAAAAGTTTTGAAGCAATGACTAGTGCCGAAGTCCTGGTCTTAAACTTCATGGGAAAAAATGCATTATCATCCCTTTCAGCAAGGGTGATGTTACTACAAACTACCACATCAATAGCAATACCCTAAGCACACAGTCCGTGGTGAGAGATCTGGGCACGCAGGTCGACAGCAACCTTAACTTCTATCACCATGTGTCCACAGTGGTAAGAAGGCCGTTTTATTTTGCTAATCTCCCAAGTAATGGCATTGCCTTCAGAAAAAGAGGTTATAAGCCCCCCATACTCTTCCCTTATTGGGTTAGTAATACAGTGCAGTGCTCCCTTTGGCATGTTCCTTTCCAAACACCTGCAGCAGTTTGAGAGACCAGAAAGGTTTCTTACAAAGCAAACTCGGGGACTTTTAAAATCTGTTTTATGTGGATACACTGAAATCTTGGTCACATTGTGTCGTACAGACTGCTTAGACGCGACCTGTGCCTTGCATATAGAGTGATCTATGACTCAACTTTAATGGAAATGCTGCACATTTGCAAGTGAAATGACACGTCACACTCTCAAATGACCTTAAACCTGGTATGTGACATCAACACAACTTGCTGGAGAGACAGATTTGTCTTGCAGAGGTTGCTCCACCTTTGACAAGCTTCCTTTCATGTTAAAGCCCATCATTGGCCCTATTTAAGTGTAATCTGGATGACTGGATGGGTAACAGTAAAGTCACCGTGGGGGTTCCACCCTTGTCCCTCTTGGACAGGGGCAGTAGGTGCTGATTTTTAGTGTCTGCTTGAACCAGACACCCTTAGGAACATGGGTTGAAATTGGCTAGGCTTGTAAGGGCCCTGGGGCCATTAGCCCAGTAACCTCCTATGATATCCATAATGCAAAATTCCTTTCTTCTAGGGCAGCTTATTTTTCTTGATTTTTGTCTGTGAGGGTGGAGTATAAGCCATCTGGTTTTAAAAATTTGCATAGCTTGCTCACACAAGCTACTTGGTTTGGATACACACGAGAAATGTATTGTCTAGGGCCTTCCCACCTTGATATTGCCCACTTTGGCTTGTTAACAATAAGTCTTGCAGACATTTTAGAGAGATGAAACTTGCTGTTTTTTAGTCTCCTACAGCCTACCACAGGAGAGAAGCACCCTTCAGGATAGAAGTCTGTCTGCATCTTCCCTTTCTCCAGCTTCATCCTCAAAAACAGTTTATAAACCCAGGGAGAAATGAAAGGAAATGGGGGGGGGGGGGAGAAATCCAAAAAAAAAATACATCTCCAGGTGTAACGCCCTCATCTACTCCACTCGACTGAGATCACTATACCTTTGGAGCCAACTCTTTCTTTTTTTCCAGATCTGAAATCCAAAAAAAAATACATCTCCAGGTGTAACGCCCTCATCTACTCCACTCGACTGAGATCACTATACCTTTGGAGCCAACTCTTTCTTTTTTTCCAGATCTGATAATTATCAGATCCATAACACTGCTTAGGTTTTCTCTGGATCCTATATCCCTTAAGCTCTGGTTTCCAGTCCTGTAAGATGGACCAGTTATCCTTCCAGTCAACCTTCCCATACTTCTGTGGACAACTAGGCCTTCTTGGAGCCTCACCAAAGCTAATGTGGGCAGGATGATGAGGCATTTCCTTTGCATCCAAATCCAATTGGTGGTACTGTAGGTTCCAACCACTGTTTGATCCAAAAAAAAAAACTTCTTCCCATAACTCCTCAATGGCTCCTTCTCTGATCCAACCTCTCAGATTGGAGCTCCCTGGGTCTGACCCTTGCTCAAGGCAAATCTGCACTGAAACCAAAGCTTCATACTTTCTTGATTTCTTTGTGGTGTGGTCCAACACTTGGAGTATCGGAGCTAAATCACTGGTGCCGAGTCCAATAAGGGTATGATTGGATCCAAGGTCTTCAGATCCTTTCCATCTAAAGGGTTGTTTACGCTTCATAGTTGGCTCTGTGATAGCATTGCATCTTGGCTGAACTGCTTCACTGCTTCTAGGGTTGAGCCACATTTCGGATGTTTCAGCTCAGATAGCAAGGCTTCCCAGATCTGTATTGTAGTTGGTGTTCAACGGTTTTGAAAGAGTACTCTCAACTTAGAGCAATGATGATGGAGGAGTTCTCCCTAACCCCCCCCACTTTTGAGGATGTCTTATTTGGAAACCTCCCCCCTTTTGAGGATGTCTTATTTGGAGAGATTGTCAAACATCTCAGACAGGTGAGTTGGTCCTCCTAAGTATGTTCTCTGGGTAAATCTGTTTTTCTTGATGCTTTAAATTCTGGATCATCTACTTCTGGGTGGTCACCCCCAGCCAATGAGATGGATCTGATGTCCTCTTAGATGTGGAAGGAAAGAAACGCAGCTGAGCCTGTTCTCAAATAGTCGGGCAAGTTTTTGGCTGCTGCTAAAGACAATCCCCCCTTGGAGCAAGGGTTGTATGGTAGATTCTTCCACAAACTCCTTAGTGGCTGTCACCACTACCATAGAAAGTTCCTCTATCCATCCACCAAATAGTGAGTTGCATGCATTGGACAGATTTGGGAAGAATGTCCATGCTTTGTCTACTTTTTTCAGTGATTTGAGGATCAAAGGAAAGCTATAGATTCACTGTTGGGTACCTTACAGTCAGTATCTAGGGCCTCTATGCACCTTCTCTTTCATGCCAGGGAGGATGCATCTAGGGCAGCTGGAACGGGTATTTCCATAAGAAGACTTGCCTGGATGTGGCTATGCAGTTTTGCAGAACATTTCAAGACTTACTGTGTCAGTGCCTCATATGATGATCCCAAAGTTAGAAGGATGATGGGAACATATCCGGCTTAGGGATCTGATTCTGTATCCCTCAAAGGACTTTCTCCAGAAATCAGGAGGGAGAAAGAGAATTTGGTTCCGTGAATCTCAGGGCTTTGGATCTGATACTTCTGGAGAAACAGCTCCATGAAGCAGAAGGGGAAACACTTGCAATGAATGTTGCCCACAGGGCAGAGGTGACCCGCAAAACCAAGGCTTCAAGGGGTTCTTTCTTGGACAAGTGTTTTCAGTGCTTCTGAATGGTTGCCTGACCTCTCACTCTGGATGCAGTTGGGGGGCACATATCCTTCAACTCAGCGTCCTGGATGTCCTCTGCACCCATTTGTCTTCAGTGATGGATCATAACCAGAGGGTATTTCACTCCCTTCCACACCCTTCCTTCGTGCCCCAACTAGCTCCCATTGTTCCACAGTTACAAAGGGAATAAGCTACTTCATAAGTAAGGAAGCTTCTAACAAGTAGTCATCCAAGAGGTTCCTCCAGACTAGAGAGAATGTGAAATTTGCTAACTATTCTTCAGTGACAAACTGGGACTGAAGGCCAGTTTTGGGCCCAGGTTGCTTGAACAAGTTTGTCGCACACACAATTCTGGATGGTCACTGTTCAGTCTCTTCCATTGCTGGGGAAGAATATCTTGATATGCTCGATTTTAGATCTTCAGGATATGTAGTACCACGTAAAGAGGGATAGACACTCTAGGAAGTATCTTTTCTTTTCTTTGGCCTTATCTAGTCCACATTTCCTGGGTGCTGGGCCAGGATCCAGATCTTTTCTCTCACCCGTCGGGGTCACCTTACCCAAGCATCCAGTGCCTCAAACTGATGCATAGTTTCTCCAGTTACACTGATGGTTCAGCAGTCCAGGTTTTAATTTTTGGTTGTCCACATTTTGCCTTTCCCAGAAATGTTTGACTAGTAAAATTTTATAAGTGCAAATAGGGAAAGGGGTAATTGGGAAAATATTTTGAGTGTGCGGTGAGTTGATGGACATTAAGGATTCCCTGTGGGTGGGCAGATTGGTCTGATGAGGGAGATGATTTTTCTGAGCTATGATACAAAATTGGAATTGCCTAGACATGGTAAGGCCTTGCTGTGTCTAATAATTGTGGCTGCCACAAAAGCAATTCCTATAAAATAAAATGGAAATCAAAATTAAAGCCAAGTATACTGGAAGCAGTGAATAATCAAAATTAAAGCCAAGTATACTGGAAGCAGTGAATAATCAAAATTAAAACCAAGTATACTGGAAGCAGTGAATATAGTAACAGAAATAAAATGATAAAACTGTAATACAACTGTAATTGTGATCTTTAGAAAGGGGTAGGGGAGCAAACTACATTGGAAAAAAATGGGAATTGTGGGAACAATGCATACAAGGGAGGAATGAGGTTTAAAAGGCGGTAGGACTTCATGAGCTATGTAGTGTTTCAGTGAGAAAAATTGAGTTGATTAAAAGTGATGTACAGTGCTTGCAACTGGGAGTATGTGGTTTGTGATGCAAAATGCCTTCAACTAGAATTGTATTGGTGTGGCTTGATTCCATTTCTATAAATATATGATTGCCTATGTAGTAAGTAATGGTTTAATAAAGATGTTAAAAAAAAAAGGGAAAGATTTTCTGTTTTGATAACTGAAAAATATTGACCTTTTCTCAGCCTTGTTTCCAGCAATTTTGGACTTCCTTAACGTATCTTTTTCTATGCTGAGCCAGCTGTTCCATAATCGAGGTACAGCCAGCTGTGATGTCCTCTCTCCATATAGGTGAAAGTCATATGCCTATTGTGTCGCTTGGGTTATCCACGGCTTTCCTCAGTAGTACATTAAAATCATATGCCTGTTGTGTCGCTTGGGTTATCCATGGCTTTCCTCAGTAGTACATTAAAATCATATGCCTATTGTGTCGCTTGGGTTATCCACGGCTTTCCTCAGTAGTACATTAAAATCATATGTCTGTTGTGTCGCTTGGGTTATCCACGGCTTTCCTCAGTAGTACATTAAAATCATATGCCTATTGTGTCGCTTGGGTTATCCACAGCTTTCCTCAGTAGTACATTAAAATCATATGCCTATTGTGTCGCTTGGGTTATCCAAGGCTTTCCTCAGTAGTACATTTCTACTACATCCTCTTTTTAAAGTTGGTCTCTCCACGAGATGCTACTGTTGTGCAGCAGGCTTTGACTGGGCCCCATTTGAACCTTTTTCCAAGGTTGATTTGAAGATCTGGTGTCCATTTTTGTCTGATTCAACATTGTTTGATCTGATTGGATACGAGACAGACTGCTGAGGTAATTCAGAGGAGAAGGGAATTGTGGTTAGGGCAGATCTCATTTGCCACCTGTTCATCCACACACATTTCCAACAGCTCCTTTTTGTGGTCACATTAATTGAAGCTTTTTATTTCAAATTCTCAACGTCTCCACTTTTTCTGTTTTAACATAGTGCATTATGTAGATTAGTTACATTAGGCTGTTAGGAAGTATTTTTGCATTTTTGTCCTTAAGACTGTTGGCAATTTTTTTCTTCCAGACTTTTCTAGTATTGTTGGCTCAATAAGAATTGTGTGTGTGACAAATAGGTTGTTTAGCTTTCATAGCTCCCCCCTAACTATTATTCTAATAGTGTGGTTATTCATACATATATGTGAGTCATAGACAAGTTCCGTCAGACAAACCATCATGCTGTAGAGGAAGGGGCAGAAGAAAAATGAATAGAAAAATCAAGAAAAAGGTCTCCAGGTTATCTGGTGCAATACCTAAACTTGGACCGTCGGATCCACCTGCCAGTCGGGTCTGAACTCCCACCCGTAGAGCTACATTTCTCCTGAGCCAATGAGCTCATGGTTATACATGCTGGTCTAAAAACATAAACTACCTTCAAGATACACATTGTTAGCTTTGCCATCTGATCGGGAAGAGCAACCAAAAGTCTGTCAGAAGTGGAAGTCAACAGAATGATGGAATTTTTGAGGACACAAATCCAAATGGGAATCGTTCTGGTATCGTCCCTCAGAGGAGGTCGGGAACACTCCCATAAACCCCTGTCTTACTTTGCTTCTGTACAGGTCCACTACTTGGATCTGGTTCCCATGGGCTCTAACCCTTCTGGTGCACCTCAAGTCAGATCAGACGATCCTAAGTGACGTCAGCTTTGTCTACGTCCCTTACTCTTGATTCTGGTGATATGAGGTTCACAACTGAAGCGTCTGTGTTTTGAGCGCAGATGGAGATGACCCCAAAATTTTCAGAGCAGTTTTCTCCTCCTTGTTACGTGACGGTTGCAGTCACCCTCAAAGCCTTTTTCTGTTGGAATGGGGAGACTTCCTAAGTCAGTTGACCAAGAAGGTTCTTCCTTGGCTGCAATGGCTGAATCTGCATTTGGGACTGTGATGCCTTGGCTGGACCAAGAAGGCAGGTGCTTACACAGAGTGCAGATCTGTCCCAACGCCCAGTGGAAACTTCCTCATTCTTCTAATTTGGATTGACTGGGACCATTGGAACCAGTCTTCTTCAAGAGAGCTCTACACTTGAGCTACCAGTCAGATTTTTTTTTAATCCGTCTCCACCAGAACCCCAGAGACATGTTTGAGAAAGCAGACATGCAAGTGGAAGCAGAGACTACTTACTAGAGTCTAACTGAGCACAAATTTGGATGAGGGAGAGGCATTTCTCCAGACCCCCCCCCCCCAGAAGCTCTCACATTTGGGGACATTCTAAAATTGAAGTAGAAGTGGGGATGGTCCACTGAAACCCATTCTTCAGTAGTCTGTTGCTCGATCCCCTCATTTTTGGCACAGCTAGGTCCTGGGTGGTCCCCCCCCCCCAATGCTTTGATAGATCTCATGGTGTCAGAGGGCACGGAAGGACCCTGATGTTGGAGCCAATCCCTAAGAAGCCAGATAAAATACTAGTAGCTCTAAAAGGCAAAAAACACTGGTTTAAAGGTCCTCTAGTAGATGCCATGGTGGTGGTAGCAGCAACCATGAAGAAAGAACTATCTGAACATTCTTTTGTCCATCCCCTACCAAAGTCCAGTATGTTGGACAGGCTAGGGAAGCAAACTTGCGCACTTCAGTGACTTTGCACTCCAGTAGCTGAATTACCTTGCTCATTTGACATGCTTTCAAAGGGACTTGACCAAAGAAATCAGTCTCTTTCAGGAAATCTGCCATCAGACGACCAAATGGCTACCCTACAATCTACATCTAATGTTGCCATGCAACTGCTGTCCAGTGCAGCAGATTGTGCAGTAAGAGCAGCTGGTACAGGCATTGCCATGCATCGTCATGCCTGTGTGTGACTTTCTGGAAAGCTTCCACGTGTCCTTTGTAAATTCCCCTTACAGCGGCTCCACACTTTTTGGACCCAAGGCTTCAGGATTCCGTGGTATCTTCACTGAGAAACCTTACTAGCACCCCTGAAGGCTGCTGCACTCTGGAGGTAGTGGGGGCCACTTAACCTTATACCCACAAGCCTAGCAGATCATAACTTCCAGTGCATAGATGTTGAAAATAATCAGCAGAGGCTACACCATACCCTCTTTGTATTCGCCAAAGAAAAAATTAAGGATTCCCAATACTCTACACAATCGGATGGAATCTTCTGTAACAAGAATTTCAAAGAAGTCATCCAGTACGTCTCCCCAGACCAGTTAGAATCTAGAGTCTGTTCCATGTTCTTAGTTCCAAAGAAGACATGGGACCTCCGGCCAATATTGGATCTCGGCTACCTCAATCAGTTTGTCAAACAGACGAAATTCTAGATGCTTATGGTACAGTGCATATTACCTCTTAAGGAAACCTGATTTTGCTGTATAATTCTCCAGGATGCCTACTACCACGTAAAGGGTGGCACAATAGTGCATCTGTTAACGTCATCACCTCACAGCAAGAAGTTCTCCGGTTTGATTCTCAGCTGGGTTGCCTTCTGTGCGGAGTCTGCATGTCCTCCCTGCATTCACGTGGGTTTCCTCGGTGTGTTCTGGTTTCCTTCCACATTCCAAAGACGTGTCTTTTTCTCCCTGGGCCTCAGTTGAAAATAGGCTTTGTCCTAGTCTGATCTTCCCAATTTTAACCAATGTTAAGATTCAAAGGCAATCCAGGATATTTTTCAATGTCTGGCTTGGAGTCCTCTTTACTGGTTCAGTCTCACCACAGCCCTCCAGGTGTTCAAGATTATGGCAGTGGTAACAGCTCACACACGACTGCAAGGTTTCCAAGTCTGCCCATTGCTAGACTGTTGTCTCCTAACTGCTACAGCAGCTACTCCATCTTGCAGATCAGTTGTGCGACAATCGGTCATGCAAAGAGCAAACTCTCCCAGCTACTATACACACAATTTCTAGGTTGTCAGATCAACACAATTCAACAAATTACCAAACTTGCAATGGCAAGAATACTGTAATTTTAAGACTGGTGGCTTCTCAGTTTCGTCATCATTCTTGTCCAAAACCAAAGCTGATTTTCCATTTGTTAGGCTGATGGCCTGCACCATCAGTTTAGTGCCACTAGCGAGATACCTCATGAGTGTTGCAATGGATGCTGTCAGTCAAGTGGTCAGAGATTTCATTTCCTCCATTTCATAATATGCAGAAACAACATACATTGGTTTATAATCCTTTAATCAGTGACAGAAGGGAGACCCTGGCCACAGTAACCATGGATGCTTCCTTGGGGGGGGGGGGGCATTTTGAGGGGAAAGTCTGTTTAAGGCATGTTGTCATCTGCAGAAGTCAAACTACACGAGTTGAGAGCAGTCCTCAAGAGTGTTGCAGGCTTTCTATGGCTAACTTACTCAGGGTGTGATTTCTAGCCAGGCCGAGTATGTTACTGGTACATCAGAAAGCAAGGGGGAACATGTTTGTATTTTGTTTGTAGGGAAACCGTGTGAGTTTGGCAATGGGCAATATCTTCCTATCTGGGATGTCAAATGTTCTAGCAGACAGGTTGTGGAGATCTATTACATAACAAGTGGTCTCTCAGACAGTGGTAGCAGGGATTTTCAACCAGTAGGGCCAACTCTGCTATGACCTGTTTTTCCTATCTAAACAAGCTCAGCGGTTTTTGCCTTCATTCTTCCACAGGGACAGTTACCAAGTGTTGCTGTTGCCCATACTTGGTCCTGGGTTGATTCTCATTTGCCCTATTCTGGCCCCAGCAGGTTTGGTTCCCCTTTATCCTCACTTGCTGCACCCTCTCTGGGTGTGGGAGCTCTTTCTGGATCTCAGCCTCCCATCAAGGAGGCCTATACCAGAACAAACCCTAAAACTAACTGCATGGTTTCTCCAATTTTAACTTTAGCCAGAGATGCCAAGCTGTCTTCTGCAACAGTTCACATTGTCTTTGCGAAGAAAATCAACTTAAAAGACTTTAAAACTTTTTTCCATTTGTTTTTTTTTTTTAATTCGGGCATTGTCAAAAGGGTTTGATCCTTTTTCTGCCACACTCCTGTCTGCACTGGAATTCTTTTCAGAACTTTTCCCCCAGTGTTCCAGTTTTTCTGCTGTCAAAATTCAGTGGCTGCCATTTCAAATTTTCACATGGGTTATGACGACTCATTCATTGTTTCTCTTAGAGTATCCAAAGCTTTGCTCAAAGGAACTTTTTACTGAGTCCTCCCATTAGAGATCTAGTTTCTACACGGGATGTCACTTTTTTACTTCAGCCCTCGACTCTGAAGCCTTTTGCTACAGTAGCATCAGCTGACTGTTTGTTTGTATTGTCCTGATTGTCGTTACCTCTGCTAGACAAGTTTTGGAAATGCGGGTGCTTTCATGCAAGTCACCCTTATCTTCCACAAAGACAGGGTCATTGTGAACGAACCCTAGCTTTCTTCCAAAAGTTTCATTGGAAGCCAAATCTGAACTAATACATTGACCTGCTATTATTTTTTTACTCTACTGTGACTAAAGGGAACAATTGCTTCCTCCTCAGCATTGTTGGGAAGAATTTCTATTTGTGACATCTGTGCAGCAGTGACTTGGTCAACAGTACACACCTTCATATCGCATTACAAAGTGGATGTGCGATCTAGAGTTCACGCATACTTTGGCTAAGCCATTCTCAGGAATGTCTTCCTGTGAGACCACCTTGATCCTTTGGACAGCTCTGTAATCTGTCCCAAGCTTTGGCTTGGAAAGTTATGTGCTTAACATAACGATACGTCACGGTCTCATTTTCATCTGGTTCACCATCCCTCCCTCCTCCTCCTTCCTTTCATATTGTCTAAGCACCATAAGATTGTATTTGACAGACTTTTGACTAAGAAACTGCCTGTTTTAAGGTCACCTTTGCAAGAGTAACACACAAGTTGTTTTCATTCCACAGTAGTTCTTTTTAGTATCAAAATAGAGTTGACTTTTTCTATAGTATGAAAATAGTCAGAAATCTCGGATAATTCAGTCTGGAGGGAATTGTGAGTAGGACAGGAGTTGCACTGGATCCTTAGCTCTAACAGAAAGTGCTGAAGTGTAATCCGATTGGATCAGGTGACCCCAAATTTTGAATGGGATGAAAATGAGACCACGTGGATGTGTTAACGGCATAACTTTAGTTTTGAATCGAGGAAGACTTTTTCTGCTGGCTATTACGTCTGCCAGGAGAATATCTATAATTATCACCCCATCCTCAAAACCTCACTGCCTAATTTTTAACAAGGACGGTGTGCCAAAAACCTGACTCTTTCTTCCTAAAGTGGCTTCTGAATCCTGCATTAATCAGTCCATAAATTTTGCAGTGTTCACATATTTTCCCAACAAGGGTGAAGTATACTTTGTATTTAGTAGGTGTACCTCATCAGGCTTTTGTCTATAAAGAAAAACCTTTCAGGAAATCTGATGAGTTACTTGTGCCCTTTTCTACAGCTAAGTTGGGGGGGGGGGGGTGCAGAGTCGCCCTTTCATGCTGGTTGTCTCATTGCATTTCCTTTATCAAGAAAGAGGATAGGCACTTCTTAGACTCAAAAGGCTCATTCCACCAGATCAATGGCTTTGTCTACAGCCTTCTTGTCTAGTGTTGCTATTAATGATGTGTAACACACCTACCTGGTCCTATGGTATAGGCTTTCATCTTGCACTCCAGATATCCGATGTCAAGCCTCCTTTGGCTCAGCTGTGCTCTGGAATATCTTTCCACAAGGCCTCCCATGTAAAACGGTAGCTGGAGACTCTGCCCCATACGTTGAGGAATGGACAGAAATAACGGCATCAGCTACGTAAGTTACGTACTCGCCATAATTCTAGATCTGTGTTGTCTTTCTGTCCTTCCTCCGCTATCTTCTCACCAGCCCAGTTTGTTTATGCAGTTTGTTTTTATGTTTCAGTTCAGATGGTTTAGCTGAATCTGTCTGTCTTTCTCTTTCTCCCTCTCTCCCCATCTTTTATAATTCTAAATTCCCTTTTATTAGCAGGCAAACTTGATATAAGGTTGCTTGATCTTACACAAGGGATTTTGTTTAGTGGGAGGGGTGTGAGCACTGGATCCAAAGCTTAGAAGTGGCCAAAGCCATATCAGAAACCCTTGCGTTGTGGAAGGATGGAAACCGACCGCACAGAGCTATTGTTATGGTGAGTATATAACCTTTCTTTTAGTTTACGTTTTGTCAACTTCTCAAGTTAATAGCACTAGCTTTTTAAAAAATGTCACTGACTCCTTCCTGATTCTGGAGGCAAGAGGTTAAAAGCTGTGGTCAGCATATTGCTGCTTTTGGTACTAAAGAGATGTGGTTTCTGTGAAGACCTAAGCAACTGTTTCCATAATTAACCATGCTGAGAATGTTGGTGAATGGGATCTGCTCAGAACAAAGTAAACTTTATCCAGAATCTCATGTGGGTATAGTACTAGGCCTGATTTTCCTTTTTCTTCAAGTTCCCAAGGGATTTGCCCAGACTGCACATTGCAGATCCGTAGTGAGAGTCCTACTCCTAGAGACATATAACATCACAAATGAAATACTGAGATTCAAGAACACAGCAGTAAAACGTTTTAATACAAAATATTGCACAAGAATGCACTTTTTCAGGGGGTCATCTTCTGTGTGACTCAACCTGGAAAAATGTTTTAGTCTATTTGTGAGAAACCCAAAGCTAAATTTAAGTGTTAACAGTATGTGATGTGGCTTAAAGATGTACTGCACTTTGTGTGCCGACAAACTAGGGCATTTGAAAATGTGGTATTTCCCAGGTAATGCTATGCATGTTCTGATGACCTCATTCTTAAAGGAGGCAACTTTTTTTCTTTTTTAAGGGAGTAAGCCCACTGGATGCATGCAGTCCCTTTTAAGACTGACCCTGAGAGCAGTGTCTGGTTAAATGACTTGCTCAGAGTCCCACAGTAGGCAAATAGTTGTGGGCAATGAAACCCAGACTGCTTCACAATCTAGGTCTAAGTCACCAGTCTTAAATCTACACACAAAAGTGTGCGACGCCTTCGGAGAAGCATCCAGATCAGCCCCACCCTCCCCAAAAGGTCGTCAAAGAACTTAGACGCTCTTTGTGTGTATGTATGTATATGTATGTAGTTGCACTGAAACTGTGGTAGGTAAAGTTCTGAAGCAACCTTACTAGAAGCTGAAATGCTTTCTGTTTTATTCATAGTAGAATGTGCTTCTCTGCTGTGATTAGCCTATCACTTGCTACCCATTTCTGATGGAAATATCAGTTTGACATGTCCTTATCAGATACTAGTAAGCACCTGTCTTTTACTTAACTGACTACCCATATAACTGCTCAGGTAGTCCTGTTTAAACTCAAAGTACTCTTGGCATTTAAATTACTAAACCTGGACAAGTGCACTCCTCTGCCGGGGGGGGGGGGGTGACATCTACTTGGGTCCACGGAGACCAAGGAGACCTTATAGCTAGACACATTTTTATGCTGGCAATGGGGGGTAGCTGTTAACCCCTAACATCAAGAACAGCTAGAAGAATAAGTGAATTCTACAGATGTCCATACTTCAGTCATGAGAGGTAATGGACAATACCCCTCCCAAAGAATATTTCTCGTTCTACTTCATTTCACTTTGCAATATGGGTTTACTACTCATTACCGTCTTAGTTTGTATAGGTTCTTGGGTTGTTACTAGGTGTGCACTGCCGTAGACCATTACAGGAGCCTTCTCCCCAATTCCCAATTGCCGTAAGTCTCTGTCTGATTAAGTGACTTGCTCAAGGTCGCACTGTAGACAAATGAAGGTGGAGGGAATCGAACCCTGTAGCACAGAAAGTAAATCTTGGCTCACAATTTAATCATCTGTGCTGTCAGATGTTTGTCAGTTTACTGCTGTACATTTACTATGGTTTTCCTTTATCTGTGTGTTTTTTTTTTTTAATAATGTTTCACTGTTAAGTGAGCTTTTGGCCCAGATTATGGCTGGAAAGTGCCCCATAACCCATTGCCTATAATGCAGGCATATAAAAATATAGTGGCATCCCTGATATTTATAGCACTAGCATTTAGTTGTGTCGCACACATTTGGTTGGTAGTGGAGTTCCAAGGGTCTGTCTCGGACACCTGGATGACATTTGGCTTAACTTGAGGCATGCTTTTTATGTTGTGTGCCAGCTCTGTTCAAGCCTCTTATGCAGCAAGCCCACCATTTGCAAGATATTCCAGCTCCCCACAGAGAGGTGGTCATGCAGTAACTATTTCCCCATCCCTTAGCAGCAATGTTTCTAAAGGACTTCCAGCCATTCACCCCCCCCCACACCCTTCTTCAGTCTTGTTAGCTGTTTGACATCTATGGCTCGCAATCGCATCTCATTTACTTGGAGTAGTGCAGATTGATATTCCAACTTTGTGCAAGTGACGTGCCTCTCAACTGTACAGATTTTCACAGAATGTCCAAATTTTGGCCTCTTATTGGTCCGTTTCTCATATTTTTTTTCTTTGCAGATCATTGGCAAATTATTGAAGGTTGAAGTCAGAAAATGACAGAAATTTGAGTTTCAGACTTCGCACCATTCACAAATTCATGCTAATGCAAAACTTGTTATATCACTCTTCCAAGTTTTGTAAGAGCAGTATTTAAGTGTCCCAGTTTTGGGGCCTTTGTCCCCATTATTGATGGCTTATCCAGATTTGTTGCTCTGAGGTTGCGAGGCATGGCAGATGACCTTTTGGTTATTTATTTATTTGCTCTTTATCTGTTTAGAGTATGTCTCCATTCTAGTTTTGTGGTGTGTGCGCCCATTGAGGAGGCAAAGTGGCAACTTCCATCTCCCCTGCAGAGGTTGTCAAGGATATATGGATCACTGTGGTGCTGATTGATTTTATTAGACTGGGTTTGTTTTTATCTCCCAGGATAAGAAAACTTTGTGGCATATTGCAGAAGTCTATGCACTGTGCAACTAAACCGATAGGTACAGGTCCTTTTTGAGAGTAGCACCATGAGATTGTTCTTCACTGTTGACTGTGCTGTTGCTGCCAGATTTATCCATGTAGCAGACGGCCCTTTTTCTTGTTTAGGAGCATGTGTAGGAGTTGAGATGTGCTAGGGAGACATTTGTAAAGACTTCATGGTTTAGTATTTAATTTACATTACATTATATTGATTAAGTCCAGAATGTGAAACGCAACAACAATAAATAGTGTTTGCAGACTTCATGTGCTAACACTGGTATCATTTGTCCATTGCCAAATTCTGGTTCGCTAGACTGAGTTTACAATGGTTAAAGGTACTTTGCACTGTCTCCATGAATAGCATGTTTTTATTCTAATACTAGAATTTATCTGTTGTAGTCTAGCTTTCCCACAAAGCTGCTGTTTAAAAAAAAAAATAAACTGTAGCTATTTCTGAACTGTGACCACATGACTTCAAACCTGTTCTTTGCAGCAATTTTTATCTACCTCTTGCCTTTGGATGGAAATAAAGACAAGGTGAAGTCAGTACCTTGTCCCATTTCATGAGTTTTTGGAAGTCCTGGATTTATTAAAATGATAAGCTGAATTATGTGCCGAGGAGTTAAGCTCATAACTGATTGCCAATATATTGTTTTCTTGTGGCAGATTATTGGAATACATTCATTGAGGTTGTAATATTGCACGCACGAGAAATGCTCCACCCTTTAACATTAGTATCCACTACCGGCCACAGCCGATTGATTTGTGTCTCCCATTTTTGTGATATGATAAAAAAATGAACCAAGTGTAGTTTCTTACTGCAGTTCTAGTAAAGAAATAAAACTGACAGTGTTCCCTCCATTTAAGTCTGATTCCATGAAGCCTTAAGCAAGAGAGCAGGATGAATGTGTGCATAGATCATCTCCTACAAAGGGGTTAATGGTCCCAGAGGAGCTTTCATTCTCTAGTGTGGAAACACTAAGGTCAAGGTGCAGTGAGAAGAGATGAAGAATGAGCAATGTATGCCGACTTGCACTGTCGGTACTGTGGTTCAGAAGGCTTACTGAGCTGTTTTTTTTTTTTTTTTTTTTAAACTGACTTGAACTCCACTGCATTGAATGAGGCCTTACAGGCAGTCTGCTTGCTTGAGATTCTTTTCTTGTTATCCAATACAGTGCATCATCTGCACTTAAACCAGTCTTCTGGGGCATACCCTCTGCACAAGTTTACATGGCAAACAATTTGTACCTGATTTATGGAGGATACAGTAACATTCCATTTATTTCTGATCTGATTTCATATAGGTTGGTGCTCATAGCAATGAAATGAGTTGAAGGTGAAATGCTGTCAGCATCAAAGAAAGCTTTATTTGAAATGGACGTGCCACTTCTGAAAAAAAAATATTTGGACACAGTTCATTTGTACTGGGTGTTATGGTTTTCAAGAAAAGACCAACATTTTAATATTTATCAGTCTGTACTTTTCCTCTGAAATCATGTTTTCTTGCCATGATGGTATTTCTTTGTTACTAGTAGACTGTTATCATAGTAGTGTGGAACGTGTGGTCAGATTATCTTGTGAACTAAGCGTTCGTTTGAAGATGCTTTCAAAGAGAAAAACAATGCTCTCTCATTGGTATGAAGTGAATATGCTGAAAAAATAAGTGAGACTAAGGACCAGCCTCAGGAGGAGGACTTGGTATTTGAATACCCCCATCATTGAGAAATGGTATAAAGCAGCATGATCTGGTTTAATGCTGACCCAAGTGTTCTGCTTTTTGTAACTTACTTCATGCAACTTCAAGACAGAAATCCAGTGCATTGGTGAAAGTGCAGTCACACAACAGCAAGTTCAACTGTGCAAGTTGAAATTCAAAACGTTAATACTTTTAAAGCATTTTTGCAGGGGAGCAGTTCCCTGATGTCGATTTTGTACCCTTTCCATCCATGCTGATCATGTATACCTTGTAATAAGGGGATAACTTTGGGATTTTGCAGTTCTTGTCCATGTACAGATTACATGTTTTCTTTTGTGAACACACACTACTTGTCCATCACAGATATATTCTCCTCCTGCATTCTACCCATTTCATGGGCAGCGAGAGTGTGTATGAATGTGTGCCATCTTTGACGACTCTGCTTTTCCTTGAGCATCTTGGGGGCAGTCAGTGGAATGATTTTATTTGTAGCAGACTAAAATGTAAACTAACACATCACTGATGTATTTATGTATTTGTAACTGTAATAAAGCCGTGATCTATATGGACCATTTTCAGGCTCAGCCTGGCTGGAAAAAGTTGTATGGTGTGAGAGTAAACTAACATTAACCGCCTATTGCATGCTAAAGAAATAAAGCAACATGGCAGCATACTAAGAGCAGGTAGACTTTGCCAACGTGAGTTGTAAGTATGAGAACATAAAATATTAAGAACAGGCCATCTATGTGTCTAGTATGACCACGCAAAACTGTTGTGTCCCATCCTGTTGTAAAGGCACCGGTTTCAGAACCATCGCTTTACGTTTCTCACAACTGGCATTCGGGTAAGGGGAGCAGCTGACTACAACATATTTACATGGATGTACAAATGTTAAGGTGAACTTATTTGGGACCTCATCATTAGTGAAACTTGCATGATTCTGTGGTTCGTTTAACACTGTGGAAAATAAATATCTGTAGTAGCCAGTTCAACCATTGCATTTCAAGAAGTGCCAAGAAGGCAGAAGTATCCCAAGCAGACATGAGCTGATCATGGAAACTTGATAGAGTAATTACTGGCTCTTAGATGATCTTAGATCAAGACAATCTGCGTTAATCCATAAGAATATCAGCCACAGGTTGAAGTTGCTTAGTACCTTACTTACCCAGACTTCAGTTTCTCCTGTAATGCCTTGCACCACTTCGGTTCTCCACATCTTTTTTTGATGTGGATATGCTGGCTCCCTTTGTTTTATTAGTGGTCTCTCTTCACAAATTGGTATGACAGTTTACTATGTAGAATTTATCTACTCTTTCATGGTGGATCTCCATTGGTGTTCATAGTTTGATTTATGTGCCTTGTTATGCTGCAGCTTTGGCCACCATTTGTTTTGTTTTTATTTGCCTCCTGTTGACAAGTCAGATTATTTTATTTTATTCTGTTCTATTTTGCTTTATTTTTATTTATAGGTTATAGTGTTTTGCCATCTTTTAGGTGGTTTAACATTGTCCATGAAAGCACTCCAGATTTGAGTGTCAGAGATGGGGATAGGAGATTCTTCATCAGGCCAAACCTAAGTTGTTGAGGAGTTAAGCAGTTGTATTTAGGCTACTATCTGTGTACCTAGATCTCTCACCTCCGTCTACTCCTGGGGGTGTGCTGTTCGTCTTGTAATTTGCAGGGGAATTTGACTTCTCGGAGAGTATAATAATGTATTCTTTCGCATTTAGTCTTAGGCCATGATGTTCTTCGTGTTTCACTGTTGCGGCCATTTACATTTGGGTAATCCTGCTGGCAGGTTGCCCTCAGTCGGCCTGAATTCCAAAGTTCTGGGTCCTGCGTCAGCTGCTGTCACCCCTTTCCTGACATCAGGTCATCAGGGGTATAAAAGATGCTGCCGAGGTCATTTTCTCCAGTCTTTCTTGCCGCACGGTGCCCGAAGCAGAAGCAGTTAGCAAGTGCCGGTCAGCCAACTCCCGAGATTTTCGTGTTAGTTTCAGATCCAAAGTCTTCAATAAAGCTAAGTACCCCATTGGGGAAACTTTTTACTTGCTCCAGACCAATGTCAGAAAGTTAATAATTGTATTTCTTGTGGAAAGCAAATACCTCATAAGGACTTTCATTCTTACTGTATTCCTTGCCTAGGCCCTGATAACAATGTTGCTGGTTGTCAGTTTTGTGCTAGA
Source organism: Protopterus annectens (assembly GCF_019279795.1). NCBI lineage: Eukaryota > Metazoa > Chordata > Ceratodontiformes > Protopteridae > Protopterus > Protopterus annectens. The sequence continues at coordinate 156,392,992 of NC_056739.1, forward strand.
TTTAACCAACGCACTATTAAGGGTCTGTATGATTTTGCTTTAAACTATTTTGGATGCCAGTTTAATTATCCAGAAATGTCATCTGATGGCCATCAGACTGCCAGAGTTCACAAAAAAACGCAAAGAAAAGGAGAGAGAGACAACCGAGGCTCAAAACAGATGACGAAGCTTCTCCTAAGCCAGTTCTCAGTGAGGCGCTTTTGCAGCCCCTGACGCTCGCTAGAGTCGCAGACTGCTACCGACTCCCACGTGGAGTCTGCCATGCCACTGGAAACTCAAGGTACTGGAGCCTCGGATACTTATTCCTTCAGATGGGTCCGGAGCCGCTGAGCAGGCACCGGCTTCTGAGGGTGTATTCAGACCTAAACATCTTTGCATTAAACCAACCTCGGCTTCAAAGGCAAAGACTAAAGCACCTTCTAAAGCAAAGCAAAAACTCAAGAGCAACGTGGACAGGCCTCTATGCCCAAAAAACAGATGCTCAAAATGGCCGAAGATTTAATTACCTTTATCAGGGGTTCCCATCCCCCTCCTAAGAGGCCTAGGCAAGAGACTGACTATGAATCTTCAGATCAGGTTTCTATTTCTTCTGATTCCTCTTCTGATCAGGAATATTCTCTTCCCCCTATGAGGATTCTGATACTGAATAATCTATACCTTCAGCTTCTCCTCCAGAGGACTATTCTTTTGAGGAAACCTTGCATACCATGAGGGAGCATTTCCACTGGGAAAGCCAAGATTTTTCAGGATCTAAAAAGAGGCTCAGGGATTTCCTTTTACTACCTCAACACAGGCCACTGGTTTCACCTGTTAGATATTGTAAATGTGTTTTCGGAGTCTAGTCTTACCCCTGTCTCCTTACCTCCAGCTCCTGTTAAGCCTGACAGATATTACAGGGTTCCTGACTCTCTCAAATTCCTTTTTAAAAACCCTGCTGCATATCCAGAAACTATTTCACATGGTCCCAAAGGAGGTAAGGCTTCCCCTGCAAAAAACCCTACCCCCTCTGACAGAGATTCTAGGGCACTGGATAGGTCTGGAAAAAAGGTTTACACATCTTCTACCTTGGCTATAAGGGCCTTAAACTGTCAGTTTCATATGCTCAGATATCAGCAACATGTCATGGCATTGCCCAAACAGAAAATGTTATTAAACTCTGAATGTGCAGAAAACAGGGAAGTGCAGGAATTATTGCATGCAGCTGAACAAGTTGGAAGGCATACTTTGCAATGTGGTTTTGATTCTTTGGAAGCCTCCTGCAGGGTCGCACTTACGGGTTCTGTAATTAGGAGGCATGCTTGGTTAAAGGAACAAAATCTGCCTGATCATGTCAAAGTTAAATTATTAGATGCACCTTTACAGCATGATTCTTTGTTTGGTGTTAAGGCAGAGGAGGTGTTAAAGAAAATGGAGGACAAAACTAAATCTATGGAAACTGTCAAAGATTTTTTACAAGTACAGCCACCTAGGTTTAGTAGACACTGGCCTACAAAGAATTGGTCCTTTCCTGTGTCAGACCTCAAAGGGGCAAATCCAGATGCCCTACAGGCAGATCCCAGGTGCAAGGTTCCTACAGGTCAAAGCAATGGGGTGCTTCTACCTCCAAAATTGGAGAAGACCAATCACACCCATACAGGAAACAGTCCCAATGACTTCTTCCTGCCTGCACCAAGCACGTATCTCCTGGCAGCACCCTTGGGGGGAAATTAGCACTTTTTTTCTCAAAATTGGCACATTATAACCCAGGACAAGTGGGTTCTAAGTATCGTGTCACAAGGGTACAAGTTCCACTTCTATACCCTGCAAAGGCAAATGGCTGGCCAGATCTGCCAAAAAAATGAATGGGCAGAGGCACAAAAACAAGTCTCATCCCTCATGGACATGGGGGCCATTCAACAATTACCAGAGCAAGAGCAGGGACAAGGATTTTACTCAAGACTGTTCTTGGTACCTGAAAGGACAAGGTCTGGAGACCAATACTGGACCTATCTATTCTGAACACATTCCTGGATATACTAAAATTCAAGATGATGACTTTGCAGCAGCTTCTGCCCATGCTGGGCAGGAACGCTTGGCTGGTGACTCTAGACCTAAAAGAGGAATACAAATATATCCTTACTTGGATGACTGTCTAATTCAAGCAGAGAACAAGGACATTCTTCTACAGAATCTGGCGTTTGTGAAAAAACTTCTAACATGCCTAGGGTACACAGTCATCGAAAAGAAATCAAAACTAGTACCCTCTCAAGAGATAATATTCCTGGGTGCAAGCTTAAATACAACTGCCCAGATGGCTTATCTCACGCCTGACAAAGGCAACTGACTACCTATTTCAAAATGTTGGCAACAAAGGCCCAGTTATCTGCAAGAAAAATTCTGCAGGCTTTGGGCGTCATGGCATCCTACTAATTCCATATGCAAGACTGCATATGAGGAAACTTCAGTGGTACCTAAAAAGTGTTTGGACTCAACATTGCTACAGCCTGGAAACAATGATTACTCTCATTCCCTGCCTACAACAGGAGTTTCGATGGTGGGCAAAGGCTTGTCACCAAAACAAGGGACAGCCATTCACATTACCCCCAGCCAGGCAGACGCTAACAACGGATGCATCAGATTATGCCTGGGGGGCCCACATGGTGGGAAGATGCATTCAGGGCACATGGTCCTCAACCCAAATGCATCTACATATCAATCAAAAAGAGATGCTAGCTGTTCGGAATGCCCTGACAGCCTTCAAGGACATGCTTCATCCAGGACAACTACTGATAACGACAGACAACACCACGGTCATGTGGTATATAAACAAGCAGGGGGGACACACATTCTTACCCCCTTTGCAGACTAGCCATGACTTTGTGGGACACAGCATTAACTTACCAAGTACATCTGCAGGCACAATTCCTGCCAGGAAGGAAAAATACTCTGGAAGACGAACTAAGCAGAAACCTCATGGATCCCCATGAGTGGCAGCTGGATCCACAAGTCTTCAGCATGATAACAAGGAAATGAGGATGCCCAGACATGGATCTATTTGTCTCCCCTCACAACTACCAACTAAAAAGATTCTGCACAAGGACTTATCACAGACAAGCATGGAAAGTGGACGCCCTGTCAATATATGCCTTTCCCCCACTGCCTCTCCTCCCCAAGGTACTCCTAAAGGTCAGACAGGAGAAGCCAAAAATGATACTGATTGCCCCTGACTGGCCCCAACAGTACTGGTTTCCAATCCTAAAGAACTTTTCAATTCCCAGCTTGGACCTTACCTCCGATACCTCATCTACTGTCCCAGCAAAACATTCAGATCCTGCACAACCAACTCAGGACTTTAAACCTGGCAGCATGGCAGATAATGTAGTCATACAAAACACACCTCTCAGTAAAGCTGTGATGGATGTCATTTTCGAGGCCAAAAGGCCTAGTACTAGAAAATCTTATGCTGGAAAATGGAAGAGATACTGTGCTTGGAACCAGGCACAAGGAACTGATACAGCTGTGCCAAATATTCCTTAGATTTTGCAATACTTATCTGAGATGCTGGACAAAGGCCTATCCTTTTCATCTATTAAAATTCATGCCTCTGCCATTTTGGCTTATTACAATACAGAGCCACCAATCTTTTTTCATCCCTTATTAAAACAGTACCTCAGAGGAGCCAAAAATTGAAGGCCTCCAAGGGGATCACCAATGCCTGCATGGGACCTCAACTATGTTTTGGAAAAAACTCACCCTGCCTCCTTTTGAGCCAGCTGCTACTGCTGATATAAAGTTTTTATCTTGGAAAACAGCTCTGCTCCTAGCAATAACTTCTGCAAGATGAGTTTGAGCTACAGGCACTCATGGCTCTGGAACCTTTTATCATTTTTTATCCAGACACGGTCTCTCCCAGGACAAACCCAACATTGATGCCTAAGGTGGTGTCCAGTGTGGCTCTTAACCAAACTGTTCATCTGCCAACCAAATCCACAGAACAAGGGGGAGAGAATTCTGTATTTGGATGTCCACAGACAGCTTAGATTCTACTTGGACAGAACCAAAGTTCTCAGAAAGATGGAGCAGTTACTAGTGGCATATGCTGCAGGATCACAAGGAAAGGCCATCTCAAAGCAGAATATTTCAAAGTGGATAGGCCACTGCATTTGTTTCTGCTACTTAAACCATGGCAAGCCAGTGCCTAAGGGCATTAGGCCACATTTAGCCAGAGCTGCAGCCACTTCAGCAGCCTTTCTCAGGGGAGTACCAACCAAGGACATTTTAGAGGCTGCTACTTGGAGTTCAGTGCACACCTTTTACAAAGCACTATCATCTGCCACTCTAATTTACTTTAAATCCAGGGCAGGCTTTGCCACTGCAGTTCTGCAGGGCCTCATAGCCGCTCCTAATGCTGTTTAGCTCCAGCATCCCATCCATAGCTTTGGGACTCCAATGTAATGACTGCAACAGTGAAACATGAAGAACATAGTACAGTTGTGTAGACTTACCATAAATGTAGATGTTCAAGTGTATTCACTGTTGCAGTCCAGGTTACCCACCCGCCATCCCCCTTTCTTCTGATGGAACCTATGTGGTGTATTTGCTTGTAGATGAAGGTAAAGTTTATATTGGTGCATGTATTTGTCATCTGGGGCAAGAAAAACTAAAGAAAATGACATCTGCTGCATCTTTTATACCCCTGACGACCTGACGTCAGGGAAGGGGCGACAGCAGCCGATGCAGGACCCAGGACTTTGGAATTCAGGCCGACTGAGGGCAACCTGCCAGCAGGCTTACCCAAATGTAATAACTGCAGCAGTGAATACACTCTCTAACATCTACATTAAGTGTACACAACTGTACTGTTCTTGCACCAATCATTTATCTGATCTAGACCCTCCTGAAGAATATCTGCATCATTGGGGGATTCAGTGATTGCCTCCAGCTTGCAGTCATTGACAAACTTTATCCATAGGCTTTCCATATTAGCCTTGACTTGAGAGAAGTATATTCTAAATAGGAGTGGTCCCAGTACTGAACCCTGTTGCACACCATTAGTAACTAGCCTCTTGCTGGATCTGGATTCACCCACTTTAGCCTCATGTGTCCTGTCCATGAGCCAGTTGGCTGTCTGTAGGGATTTATGCTCAGTTTAGTGAGTTTATTCATAATACCTGAATGAGGTATTGTCAAATGCCTTGGCCAGGTCGAGGTGGGAGGCAAGTGCTGTTTTACTCTCATCCATGGCCATGATGACTTTCTCAAAGGCGTGCACTAGATTCAGTAGGCACGACCTGCTCTTGACAAAGCTAGTTTTGGTCGGGTCCAGTGTTTGGAGGTTTCCTGTGGCATGAAGTGCAGCTTCTTGCAAATGTGAGGTTTGTATACAATCAGAAAAAAGCAAGTTTGACATATCAGCTTTCCACCAGCAATTCCCAGCTGTGATGGGTGGAATCGGCTATCTTATGCCATGGGAGTACTGACTTTGACATTCTTGAAGTAAAATGACTGGTTTGGAGCCCAAATGTTAGGAAACTTCAGATACCGAATACTAACTAAGAAACACTAGATACAGTGCATTTTATTGCAGAACAGCAGCTTGAAATGCAACTTAAATATTTAAAGAACTGAAAAAACAAATAGCACAGTAAACTTTCACAGTATAATGAAAAATAGCAATATAACCAGATATTTGCACCTATGCACTTTGAGCAGCTCTGTGCAAATGTGCTACATTTATACCAGCACTGGAAAAGTAGAAAACTGATGACTCAGCCTTCTGACCAATAAAACCATTACAATTAGAGCTCTTTTGTTTGCTTCCCAACTCGGATAGACTAGATAAACCACTACTTCTATTAGATGAATAATCCTGGTGCTCCTAATATAAAAGCACAGTGAGTGCCAAGTGAAATGCCACCACAAGCAAACTTAAAAATGCAGATACAGCAGTGTATTTAAACAACTTATAAAAATGCGATTATTCAATAGAAGTACTTTGCTTTGTAGAAATGAGCCAAGAGCTGTTTAATTGCATAAAATTTTATAAAAGCACTACGAACAAGGTAAGCTGATTGATAAGCACTCTAGCCAGTAAAACTACATGCAGGAATCTCTAGTGCTTCTCCAACCTATGCAGACCAGGCTACCACCCATTGACAGTAGATGGAAAATCAAAGCACACGACTCCTCCACACGAAATGTACACCAAAGAAAAACAGATACCGCCTACTCCACAATAAAGGGTATATCCTGTGCCAAACACTGCAGTAGCCAAAGATCACACACCACCAGGTGGTGCACAGTAAATACTAAATGAAAAAACACTGGTCGATGAAATAATCAATAAACCAAGTTTTAATTCCAAATAGGACAAACAGCAACCTGGGATTAAGCGCGCTTTCTTCTGTTGTTGCCAGACTTCATCAGAATAGATGGAAAATCCTCTGTCCTCTTGATCTAAAAATATAGGAAAGAACTTGCTAGAGTGTAAAAATACACTACTTTACCCAGCAGCTAGCTAGATAGTGAATTCAGAGCAAGTAAGTCAGTAGAACAGACAGTGAGAGGCAAAATGCACTTATTTGAGGAAAAAGCACAAGGAAAGGCAAATAATTCAAGCTATTAGAAGTGTAGAAAGGGAGGAGCTTATAAAGCTTAATGTACATTAAGGGTGGGCAGATTCAGGATTTTGAAGGTCGTGGGAAAAATAGCAGCAGGGAATTTTTGCAGGCCTTGAGCCTTAACAGAAAAGCCAAAGCTACAGATATTGTCTGTGTATTTAATTATCACTTGAGAAAGAACTAGTAACCCCCTTCCCCATCTGATGTGTTTTTTTTTTTTAAATTCAAGGATTTTTATGGTACCAAAGAAAGGATTCTAGAGGCCTGTGCTGGACCTTTGCATTCCAGATACCTTTTTGAGAAGATTCCAGAATTCAAAATGGTTTCTTGTTATTCCCTTTTACATCTGCTCCCTTATATTCCCATTGTCAGTCTGTTCAGATGGTTAAGACTTTGTGTCTGGCTTAACATTGCCTGTTTGTTCTATCCTTTGGACTTTCCACTGCTTGGAGGGTATTCACAAAGTGTCTGGCTGCAGCAGTGTTTTATTGCACAATTCAAGACATGCACATCTTTCAAACCTCTCAACTGTACAGATATTTGCAGAATGTCCAGATTGTTTGCCTCAGATTTTTGTATGTTCTCATAAAATTTATGGCTTAGGACTGATGTCACTAACAAATGACATGCATTTGAATTTCAGACTTCACATCCTTCAGGAAATGCATGGTAGCACAAAATTTAACTTCCTAGGTTTATAAGAGTAATTTGTCCTTTTTTGGGGGCCTTTGTACCCTCATTATTTTAGGTTTTGTTTGGATTTCTTGCTTTGAGAGGTTGAGAGCTATGATATGCTTCCATATTTGGACAATTATCTTAACTTTGCAGACTGTTTAGCTGTCAAGAGTTTTTAACAACTAGAAAAAATGAAATCTGCAGCAGCTGTTCAAAATCTTAGTCTGAGTTTTCAAATCATATTCCTTCTACCATAATTGTATTCTGTGAAACTCTGCCCAGGGAAAAGCTTTTTTTCTCCATACACTGTAGGATGTTTCAGCAGTACTTGCAGACAGCCAAAGCCAGGTATCTGCAGAGGGATTTCTCGGGTTATTGGGGCTCTCAGTAATGATTTTCTTATTTCCCCTGGCCAGACTCCACATGAGAAAGATCTAGTTGCATCTCGGGTCAGTGTGGACTCTGCATCTTCTCCCTTTGTCATTTCAGATCTCAGTTTTAGGGTTTGTACAAAGGGCGATTCTGGGTGAGTAAACTAAACTAGTTATCTGACAAACCAGGTTTCCCTTCCAACTCCTTTCCAATCTGTCACTACAGATCTTCAGACGTGAATTGGAGAGTGGTGTCAAGTGGGTTAAAGTGCAAGGCCAGTGATGGCCTGGAAGATGGCAACTGAGTTTAGTTTTACTGTTAATGTTTAATAACTTCTGTGAGAGCAAAACTTGATTGTAGACAAGCTAAGCAGGACCATGACAGACCCCCCCCCCACCCCCATGAATGGAAGCTTCATCTTGAGGTCTACAAGAATTGCTCCAGCTGTGGGAGCACCTAAAGTAGATCCATTTACCTCCTGTCAAAACTAAAGAAAATCTGTTTCAGGACTCCTTGTAAACAGGCCTGAAAGACCAAAGCCTTCTATTGTTTCTGTATGTTTTGCACTGAAACTCGGGGTTCTTGTAAAGCAGAAGGACTATCCAGAGACTTCAGCCAGTAACTTCTTTGGCCCGAGCATCTGTGGGTCTCTATCCTTTTCAGTTTGGTTTAGGGCAATTACTGTAACCTTCCCCACAGACTGGATTTGCTCACAAAAGACTGGTTGTTCAGTACACTCTGACCGGAAAGCTCTACTCACTACCTGGATGCTGGAATATTGATATATATATTTTTTGTGTGTGTGTGTGTGTGTATACGTGTGCATGTGTGTGTAGGGGTGTGTGTGTGTGTGTGTGTGTGTGTGTGTGTGTGTGTGTGTGTGTGTGTGTGTAGGTGGAAAAGATTTTTTAGTTGGTGCCAGTCCAGTAACCAGGACTCTTTTCAAGCCTGGCTGCCTCTGGTTTTTGATTTTGTGGGTGTTACTTTCTCTGGCCTTTCCTATTCCTTTGTCAATGTTCATTTGTTACCCATTTATGCTTCTTTTGACTTTAGATCCATTATGCTTTTAAAATGGGGTATTTTAAGCTGCCAAGCTTATGTTTTTATTATCTTTTGAGAACTTGCAGAAGTTAATGGCCAACTTCCTTCCTTCTGAGGTAAAGAATTCATTAAATGCTTCTGAGACCGCTGCTGCGTATGGCACTAAACATATTTAAAAATATGCCTATGATGATGCTGTTTAAGGATTGGTTTTGAAGATGTTTGCATCATTCTCGGTCTTGAGGTTAAATATGAGATTTTAAATCCCTTGGATAAAGAGGTTCAGGTTGGCCCTTCTGCAGTTTAGGAGTTTAAAAGGTGCAGTGAAGGGGGTAAACTAATGTCAGTTTTTTCAGCTGTCCTTTTTCAGAACAAATAGTAGCTTCCCTCCCTCTCCTCATAGCTGCTTTTCTAGTAAACAGTTTAAGGAGACAGCAAGCAAGGTTTTAAAAAGCTATGGAAAGGAGGCTCTAAAAAGAAAGGAAAATCCTCTAATAATTAAGGACAGTTCCCTTGATCAGCATGGCTGTCTGTTCAGGCTCACTCCCCACCCTGGCAATCTTTCTGTGCCTCTAAACTTCACTTCCCCTTGAAGCATCAGTTGGCCTCAGACACCTAGGTTCTGAAGGTAATCCCAATGGTTGTACGCTTGGAATATTTGAATCAATTTCCAAGGGCTTACCTCTTGTCCAGAAACCAGATCTCTCTCTTCCAACCATCCTGCAACATGTGATGGGTCAAGGAATCCTATACCCTCTATCCCTCAAATCTCCAAGATGAAGGATTTTATTCAAGAGTTCCTCTAGTTCTCAAAAAAAACCAATGATCTGGGATCATGGAGGCATGTACTGGCTCATTTTTCTAAATCTTTATAACAAGATTTCAAAGTTCAGTTTTTAGTACCCAAGATTTTTCCCTTCAACATCAGTGGTAAAGCTGGATCTATAGGGAGCCTTTCAACATGTCCCCATTGTATAGCATTTCAGGTGTTGAGGTTTGCTGCTGTGTTTTTTTTGGCTTGCATTAGTTTTGTTTTACCCTTTGGATTTTCTACAGTGGTACTCACCAAATCCCTAGCTTTAGTCTATAGCTTACTGTAGTACTGCAGACTTTAAAGCTAAATATATATATATGTGTGTGTGTGTGTGTGTGTGTGTATACAACAGAAATGACCATATTTATCTAATATGGGGGGGCTCTGCCCCCCCCCCCACTATTTATTCTAACTCCAGGGTCGCGCTACAGTGGGGAAAGGGCTTACTGCTTTGAAATTCATGTGTCGATGTTATGAGTTTCGACCAAATTAGTTTTCGGTGTTTTGAGCTTTAGGTGTTTTGGTGTGTCTGACTCGTTCCATCCCACAGGGTTATTTTCTTGGGTTTCTTGCTGGATTCCACCTTTGTAATTTGTGTTTCTCTAGTCAAAACCATGCATCTGCAAAGAGTTTCTCAGGATTCAGCAGTACATGGTATTGAAAGTAAGATGTACCTCACACATTTTGTACTTTGCATCACATCTTTTATTTTTTCAGAACCCAGTTTTGGGATTTATAAAAAGGGAGATTTGAATTGCAGGGAGCCAATTCCAAGTCTTCCATTCTTCTTTCTGCCCCCCTCCCTCCACACACACAAATCGGTTACCACAGGCTCTTCAGACCTGGCATGGGAAGCTATTTCCAAACTGGTAAAAATGCATACTGTCTGGGATCCCATAGGTAGACAAAAGTACATTAATTAACAAAAAGATGTTTGGAATTGTCAAAGCTTTGAAGGCCTTGAATTGTCTGCAGGTGTACATGGAAGACACTGCAGTCTTGTGGTACATAAGCTTTAAAAACACGCACACACAGAGTGTGAATCAGGGTATTTGTACAGCAACACTACCATTATCCCTTAAGTATTGCCACGGTTAACAGGATAAAAAGTCCCATACTCCCAAATATCGAGCATTTTTAAAATGCCCACTGAAATGGTTCCAACAAGCAGGAATAATGAAAGGTAGATCTGATGTCAGTTTTCATTCATTCTTCAGCATGTAGGTTTTGATCCAATCCTTTGATCCAACGTTGCCGGGTTTTTTTTTTTTTTTTTTTTTTTTTACAGCTCGTGGATACTACAAGCTCTTGTGTGCCTCCCTTATCAGTAATGCAACAGTCCCCCTCCTTGCCAGATCTCATTTGCAGCTATTGTGTTGTGTACAGATGTGGTCACTGCAGTTCTGAAGCATTGTTTAAAAGAGAAGTTGAATTTTTTCGTATGTCTCTAAAAACTTCCTTTTTCACTTCTTTTTTTCCCACCCTTAACCTACGTATTCAACGTAAATTATTTGTTGGTATTTCCCCCTTTACCTTTTGGTAGTTCCTCTTAACCATTGTTGGAAATATTTTACTTATTGTTTAATTATTGTAATATTGTTTATCTTATTTCTTTGTTACCTGCACTGTATAATCAAAACAAACAAAAAAAAATATTCCTGGTTTAACTCATTATTTTGTGTGGAGTGAGTTACATACCATCATGTTTAGTTTAAAATGACAGATAAACGGTTAGGTCATGGGCATCCGGCAATGGGATTTTATGCCTGCATTTGTCACACTTTTTCAAACTTGTGTGTCCACTGCTTGGGTCTTTACCATTTGCAGTCTTCCTGTTCTGCTTGTAAAGTCTTCAATTCCAAAGCACTGTTGGACAGGAAGAACCAACTTATTCTCAAGGGCCGCCTTCTTTTGGCTTTTGGAGACTCGCTCACTGGAGCTCAAACCACCAAGACAGAGGTCAAGAAAAGACATTCTGACCAGCCTGGATCCTTTCAGTCTTCCACTGATCTGACTTCAGAACTGCTTAAAAGGACCTGAAAATCTTTGAATTCCATAGGCAGGCCTTCAGATCAGACTACTTTGGATGACCGATCCAGATCTTCAGAGCTGGCTTATCCTGATCAGAGCAGCTACCTAGCACTAGATAATGCATCTTCCTTGGATCCTGTACCCTCTCGGCTCCCATCCCCATTCCTGGAAAGATGCCATCATTTAAGATCTCCCTGCATAGTTGCTTCTTCCTATTCTTCCAGAAGTTTCACAGTAGCTGATGTGGACAGAATCATAAGTAAGTTTCTCTCGACCCAAATTCAGATGGGAGTTCTCCTGGCTTGTACCCACATGCATCTGGAGATCTTTACTAGTACTACAGCAGTCACACCACCTCCAATCCATCTTTCCAGCTTTGGAGCCCCTGAATCCAAGACTTCTGGCACTGTCTGTTTTGGATCTGAAGATTGGTTTATCTACGGATCCGATATCTTCTCTGAATGCACGGTCTCCAAGCACATCCGAGCTAGATGACTTTGAGCTGAAGCTGTGTCTCTGATCCAAGGGTGTTAGAGTTGATTGCAAAGCTGTTGGAGCCATCTCTGCCTCTTGGAGCCTGTGCATTCCATAGCTCTGTTCTGATTTCTGCCTTGGGTAATGTGCTTTTCAGGTTTGAGAAGACTGCGGTCCAGAATCATATCTTCTCAGATCCGATGGCTACCTTCCCAGGACATTCTGCCTTTGAGGTGGCAGAGAGAGTGTTTCCTCTGGATCCCAGACGCCTTTATGTCTTGAGCCTCAATATTCTACTGCACAGGGACAGCCAGCCCAAAGTGTCCTGGCTACCCAGCGGGGTATAATAATTTCTTCTGGTACTTCTCTGGAACATCCTACCGAAGAACTCCCTAGGAAGAGGAAGTGCAAGAGGAGGCATTTGGACTCTCACAGGAGTTTGCCACAGAAGATAATTTCCGTGAGGGGGAGGAATCCCTAAGATCACCACTTGACGCCTCCTTTGGAGACATTTTAGAGATCCTTAAAGGGGTGGTTGCTCTACAGATAACCCTTCTCAAGAGGAATTTGTATTCCTGGGGGCATTTGGTCCTCGTCCATCTACTTCTCGGACGACTTTGATTTGATCTGTCAGTGGGTGTGGAGGGTGATTCGAGCCTGATTCGAGCTAATCCCCAAAAGACCAGATAGGATCCAGAAACCATCAAAGGAAAGATAATTCTGGAACAAAGGACTACCAGTGGATGCTATGGTTGTATCTGCAGCAACAAAGAACTTTGGGAACAGAGTTAGTCTAGGCTGTTGGACAGATTTGGAAAGTGTGTGTATGCGTCGGCAATCTTTACTGTCAGGTCCCTCAATTACTTGACACACTTCACTGGATTACAGAGGGATTTGATCAAAGAACTTTCAAAATCTCTCTCTGGGACCAGTACTTCTGAAGCAGAGACTTCTGTTTCACAGTTGGTGACCTTACAGTCTGTGTCTAATTCATCTGTTACATACACCAGAAGGAGTCCCACGGGTGGCAGGGTCAGGCACTTCCATCAGGAGGCATGTCTAGATAGGCCTGTGTGATTTTGCAGAGCCCTTCAAGCCATCCTTTATCAATGCTGCCTTTGACAGAAGATCATTATTTGGCCCTAAAGTTAGACACTCACTCCACATGTGAGCAAGATGGTAAAACCCTGTTTGCAGTGGGCATACATTTTTCAACTCCTCAAAGATCCTTTTCAAGGAATGGGTGAGGTGGTTGAAAAATGTGGTTCAGGAAATCCCAGAGTCCATTCCATGATCCATGTGTAGAGAATTCTCCCAGGGGCAGGTGGGATTCCAGTGGAAGATGCCATCCACACACAGGAGGTCTGCAGAACCAGGGGTCCAGAAATCTGATTGACCCTATCAGTGCTCCTTGAAGGAGGCATGCCTGCTCACCTCTGGAGGCAGTCCAGGGGTTGCTTATCCTTGCACCAGAGAGCCTGGCTAGACATTACAAAAGATACTTTGGTGCAGAGGATTATTTCCAGAGGTTATATAATTTCCTTTTCTCTTCCACCTCCATCAGTAAACAAAATTGCTGATGTTCCACCCAGTCAGAGGAAAACGGTGGCTGTAGAAATAAAGGTGCTAGAAAAGTCATCCAATAGGTCACCCCATGGAACAGGAACTTGAGATTCTTTTTAGTGCCAGAGAAAACTGGGCTGGAGACCAGTTTTGAATCTCAGCAGTATGAACAAATCTATTCAGCATATCAAGATGTGATAGTGTGCAATCTCGCCGTTTGTTCTTACACATGGGTTCGGAGCCGATCCTCGGCTCCGTGCCGGCCGCTTGCAAGCTCTGCATCGAGAAGAAGCTCGAGACAATCTAATACCCACAATCCCCCTCTGCCTTTACCTCAGATCTAGTTTGCCGCTGCTGCGTTCGCATCGCTGGGAGCTAGCTCGAGCATCTGAAGTTAAGATATAACTTATTTTGTTATATTTTATTGGATAATTTTGTTCTATTTGATACTAGAAAGGATAACTTGATATACTGAGTGTTTGTGTGTTCGAGTGGTTAAATTCTCGGTACCGTTAATCTTATTATTCGGTTAGAGTTTTTCGGGGCCTACCAACCCTTCTTAAATTTGAACCGGACTCGACATTTAAATCGGATTTGACACTAATTTATCGGATTTAACTATTATACTGGACTTGTCTTTTTCTTGTAAAATGTCTGATAAGGTAAAATCAGGATTTAAGCGTTGTCAGTGTGGCCAGAAAATGTCAGTGACTGACAACCATAGTTCCTGCGTCTACTGTCTTGGCCCTCTCCACTTACAAGAGGACTGTTCTATCTGTCACTCTTTTAGTGGGAGGGTCATGACAGATAGGCGCAGGAAACTCATGGACAGAGGTTTATTAAAACCTTCTTTTCAGGAGGCTCTGGATGCTTCTGACCAGGCATCGAAATCCTCTAAGGAATCGAAGACGTCGGAGCCCAAGTCATCGGCTCCGAGCTCTTCAGCAAAAGTTAGATCACCGGTTCCACAGACTTCGGGGCAGAGTGTTCAACTGATGTCGGTTCCTGAGACTCGAGTCTTGGAACCGGTGATGGAGCTCCCTCCTTCGACCTTATTGAGGTCGGCTCCGTCTTCGGTTCCTTCGACCCGTTCTTCTTCCAAACTCTCCGATGTCGATGTGGATCGTGTGGTGCAGAAGTTATTGGAGCATTCGGCCCTGTCCAAACTTATTTCAGTTTCCACCCAGTTGGTGTCGAAACTTGAAGGCCTCCCAGTGTCTCCATCCATTCCTCCTCCGAGACCTGTTCAGTCTTTGGAGCCGGAAGAGGTTGATCTCCTGATTGTGGAGCCCTCGGGTCCAGAACCGTCCTTTTCTCGGTCTGTTCCTCTCACCTCGACTCCGTCGGACCCGATACCAGAGTCTCGGAGCCGACGATCTGTCCTTGGTTCCGGGGCCGAGAGTCGAACCGACGTTTCGGTTCCGACTCTTCCCCTCGGGGCCTCGGCGCGGATCGATTCGGCTCCGTCCTCGGGGTCGATGCCTTCGGTGCCTGTTTCGGGGATTCTTCCCATTTTTTCGGAACCGGGAGATTCTTCGATGTGGGACCCGGGGGCGTTCGACCTAATGAGGAAGGTGTTGTCTACCCAGACAACCACATCAGTGGAAGCAACCTCTCCTCCCCATAAAGGGCCGTTATCCTCCTCTGCACCCACGGCCACATCCAAGCGTCGAGCACCAGTGTCTCGGCCACCCCTGGAGGGTGCCCCCTCTTCCTCGGAGGCTTCTTCGGATGCTCCCCACGAAGAAGCCCCTAGGAAAAGATTGTGTAAGAGGAGACACTTGGATTCTCCACAAGAATCCTTGACATCTGATACTGACTTAGATGAGTCAGAAGGGTCCCCGAAGTCACCTTCAGAAGATGTCTCTTTTTCGGACATATTGGAGATCCTGAAACAGAGAGGTGACTGGCAGTCCCTTCCCCTTCTGAGGATGAGTCAGTTTTGCTGAAGGCATTTGGTGCTCGCCCTTCTTCCTCCTGGGTCACTCCGCCCTTCGAATTAATGGAACTAATTGCTCGAAGGGCATGGGAGGCTCCTGACACAGTGGAACCAGTCCCAAGGAAACCCAATAAATACATCACGGCACCTCAGGACAAGACCTACTTAACAAAAGGAGTTCCAGTGGACGCTATGGTGGTGGCAGCGGCCACGAAAAAGGAGATGTCGGAGTCTTCCTCATCTGTCCATCCCCCTAATAAAGATTCTAGGACAATGGATAGGTACGGGAAGCGCATTTTTAGTTCAGCGGCTTTTCCATGCGATCCCTGAACTATTTGACCCATTTTACACGTCTACAGAGGGATCTAGTCAAAGAGTTGGGAGATACCCTCCAGGGTACTACAGATGCGGCTGTCTCAGAGAAAGTGACAGCGCAACTTAATACCCTTACATCCATTGTGAACTTCGTCCATGAGGCTGATTTCCTACGCAGCCGAAGGTTCGAGTAGGGCAGCAGCTTCAGCGATTGCTCTTCGCAGACAATCCTGGATGCGCTTATGTTCATTTGCGGAAGCCTTCAAGTCTTCCTTTACTAACGCCCCATTTGACGGTGCCACTCTCTTTGGCCCCAAAGTAAAGGAGACCCTTACCCGGTGTGAACAGGAGGGAAAGACTCTGTCTGCTGTCGGAGTCCGTTTTTCCACCCCAACCAGACCGTACCCCAAAGGGCAACGTGGTGGAAAAATGTGGTTTCGAAAACCCCAAGGATCTTTCCCAGGCACACAGGGAGATGCCCCTTCTAGAGGCAGAGGAGGGGGGGGCAGAGGTGGAAGACGCCGCCCTGGCGGCAGAGGGGGTCCGCAACATCAAGGTGACAGGGATACACTCCCTGGTAAACCTTTCCAGCACTCCTGAGAGGAGGCCCGACTGTCCTGCTCTGGAGGCAGTCGGGGGTCGCTTAGCTTTATACCCTCAGGCCTGGCAAAATATAACTACAGACAAGTGGGTAAAAAGCGTGGTTACCAGAGGTTACAACATACCCTTTCTATCCAATCCCATCCCATCCCAAAGAAAAGACTCCCAGATGTACCGCCCCATCTGCGAGAGCCAGCAGCTATAGAAATTTCTAAGCTGCTAGAAAAAGAGTCATCCAACCAGTCCCAGCGGACCTGCAAGGATTCGGGACTTACTCAAGGTTCTTTTTAGTTCCAAAGAAAACAGGGGACTGGAGGCCCATCCTGGACCTAAGCTACCTCAATACCTTCGTCAGGAAAGAAAAGTTCCGAATGGTCACGCTTCAATCGATCCTTCCATTCTTACAGAAGGATGACTGGATGTGCTCAATAGATCTAGAAGATGCATACTACCACATCAAAATGGCCAGGGCATCCAGAGATCATTTGCGCTTCCGGCTGGGGGCCAGTCACTTTCAATTTCGAGCCCTGCCCTTTGGTCTGACCTCAGCCCCCAGGGTCTTCACCAAATGCATGGCAGTGGTAGCGTCTCACTTGAGACGCCAAGGATTCCAGGTGTTTCCGTATCTGGACGACTGGCTCCTTTCTGCCACCACCCAGCGTCAACTATTACAGGCCAGAGACTTTACTCTTCAACTGTGTGTTCACCTAGGAATTTCTGTAAACTTCGGAAAATCCTTGCTTCAGCCATCACAAAGTATCTTGTTCATAGGAGCAGAATTAAACACACGTCAGTTAATTCTAAGACTTCCCCCAGAAAGGATACTATCACTTCAGACTCACATACGTCTTCTACTTTTGTCAAGGAAATCTCCAGCAAAACTGGTACTGAAGGTTTTGGGACTCATGTCAGCCTCTCTTATTGCGATACCCTTGGGAAGGCTGCACATGAGAGTCCTACAGTGGCTACTGTTGCACAATGGTCGTTTCAACAACTACCTCTAACACACGAGATTCTTATAACGAAAACATGCAAAACACATCTAAACTGGTGGCTTCAAACGTGCAACCTTTCCAAGGGGAGACCATTTGTGCTACCCACGCCTACAGTTACGGTGACCACGGACGCTTCCCTGATAGGGTGGGGGGGCATCTTTCAGGGACAGACAGTCCAAGGCGAATGGACCAATTTGGAGTACAATCTGCACATCAGTGTTCTAGAGTTGAGGGCAGTGTTTCTAGCGTTGCAACACTTTGCTCCCCTTCTTCCTCTGGGAACTATTGCAGTTCAGACGGACAACATGTCAGTAGTCTGGTACATAAACAAGCAAGGGGGAACCAAGTCCTATCAGCTATGCAGAGAGGCCATGAGAATCTGGCAGTGGGCGGAGTCCACGGGTCGCTTTCTAATAGCAACATACATCCCGGGGTCATCCAACGTCATAGCCGACAGGCTGAGCAGAGCAATTCTGTTACCGCACGAGTGGTCCCTAAAACAGTCAGTGGCGAAAGGATTTTTCTCACGTGGGGCCAGCCTTCCTGCGATCTGTTTGCGTCTCCAATGAACGCCAAATGCAGGAGCTACTTTGCCCTATTACCCCCTCCAGGGGAAGTCCCCAGGGACGCACTGATTCACGATTGGCCCCCGGGACTCCTGTACGCATTTCCTCCATTTCCCCTGATATCAAAGTTTCTCCAGAAAGCCAGAAACCTACACAGGACAATAATCCTCATTGCCCCATTCTGGCCTCGTCAAATTGTGTTTCCCTTCCTGAAGACACACTGCATTCGGGGACCTTGGATTCTGGACTCAGAGCCAGATCTATTGACTCACTCGTCAGGGGCTCCCCATCCCGCGCTCCTGTCCCTCCATCTAGCAGCTTGGTTGCTCCAATTCCCAACTTAGCCAGGTCTGATCTTTTTTCGCCAGCAGTTCGGAATATATTGGTGGCTTCTCATAAAGCTTCCACTACTAAAACATATTCTAGTAAATGGAAGCGATTTGTATTCTGGGCGAATACACAGCAAGTGGATCCTTTTATAGCTCCTTTGAATAAAATATTAGAGTTTTTAACGGACTTATTCCATCAGGGTGCTTCTCCTGCTACACTAAGAGTTCAATTGGCTGCCATTTCAAATTTCCATGTGGAAGAATGTGGGGCTCCTGTTATGGCCCACAGACTTTGTAAAGCCTTTTTAAAAGGGGTTTTTCATATTAGACCACCAATCAGATCTCCTACGTCACCTTGGAGTCTAAACTTGTTGTTATCTAAATTAATGTTGCCCCACTTTGAACCAGCCTCCTCTTGCCCATTAAAATTTTTGTCCTGGAAGACTCTCTTTTTGGTAGCCATTACTTCCGCTAGGCGAGTATCTGAACTTCAGGCTCTCTCCATCAAGCACCCTTATTTGATCTTTCACTCTGACAGAGTTTCTCTTCGAACTAATTCATCTTTCCTCCCTAAAGTGTGTTCTATTAACAATATTAATCAGTCCATTGAATTACCCACCTTCTTCAAAAATCACTCCAACAAAATGGAGTATATGTTGCACAAATTAGATGTTCACAGACAACTAAGATTTTACTTGGATAGAACAAAAGATCACAGAAAAACTGATCAACTTTTTGTGGCCTTTGCTGATAGCAGGAAAGGACTAGCGGTTACCAAACGAACTCTTTCTAAGTGGCTAACGGATTGTATAATCTATGTCTATGATTCCTCAAATCTAACTCTCTTACACAAACCCAAAGGACATTCCACAAGGTCAGTGTCTACATCTCTGGCTCATGCAGCCCGCCTACCACTAGACGCTATTTGTGCGGCTGCTACTTGGTCTAAGCCACATACATTCATTTCTCATTATAAGGTAGACAAGGCTTCTAGGGACAGGGCAACCTTTGGTTCCACTGTGCTCAAGAACGTCCTTCCGTGAGTTCCTCAGGAACAAGGAGCTACGGACGCTACCCATGTGTAAGAACAAGCGAGATTGAACACTATCACATATAGAAGTTATGTCCTTACCATAACGTTCCATGTGGAGTGTTCATCTCGCCTTTGTTCTTACATTCCCACCCTCCCGCCCTTAAGAAGAACGTTCTTTTGATGCCTGGCCGGGAGTATTCTGCTTCTGCTTTGCAGATGTTGTGTACATAGTTGGCATGTATGTATATATATATATATATATATATGTCTATGTGTCTTTTTATATATAGTTAGGTATAGACTCTTAGTTCTGTGCATATGTGATGTAAGCATGAATGTGCTCTCTCTAGAGACTGGTTTGCTTGCAAACTAGATCTGAGGTAAAGGCAGAGGGGGATTGTGGGTATTAGATTGTCTCGAGCTTCTTCTCGATGCAGAGCTTGCAAGCGGCCGGCACGGAGCCGAGGATCGGCTCCGAACCCATGTGTAAGAACAAAGGCGAGATGAACACTCCACATGGAACGTTATGGTAAGGACATAACTTCTATTTCCAGATGGTCGTGGTTCAGTCCATATTGCCTTTCCTGCACCAGGACAGCCTGGATGTGCCCAGATCTCCAGAACACATACTATCACATAATAAGACGATCCTGGAGACACCTTCACTTACATCTGGGACCCAGTCATTACCAATCTAAAGCACTGCCATTTGGTCTCACCACAGCCCCAGGGTGTTCACCAAATGCATGGTAGTAGTAGCAGCTCGCTTGAGACTGCAGGAATTCTGGGTGTTTCTGTATCTAGACGACTTGGCTTATACTCTCTTCGAAGCATTTTCTAACAGCTGAAGACTATGTACTCCAGATTTGTTCCACTCTAGGAATTGCAATCAACTACAGCAAATCTCAGCAAGAATGGTCTCAAACTTTACAATTCATAGGGCTTTATTCAACAGAACATCAATGACCGCTTCTCTTCCTTTGCTAAAGGTACAACCTATTCGTTTCCAAGTCAAGAAAATAATTCAAAACTCGTCTTTGTCAACTTGACTGATTTATTTATTTATTTTTTTACAAACCTTCGGATCAATGTCCGCAGTGATAGTTCTAATTCAATTAGAAAGATACCATATGAGAATTCTTTAATGGATATGGGTAACCCAGTAGTCCATTCTGTGTCAACCTATGTCCACCAATATCAGTGTAACACGGGCATGCAAAAAGTACTGTTTGGTGGTGGAGTCACTCGGATCAAATACTATAAGGTCACCCATTCATCCTCTTTAGCTCAGAGCCATAGTGACCATGGATGCTTCCCAGAGCAGGTAGGGGGACATGTCTTGGGGAAGGCTGTCCAAGGCAGTGAGTCCTCCGAAGAGGCCAACATGCATATCCGTGTACTGGAAATGAGAGCAGTACTGTTAGATTTGTGGGCGTTGCAAGACGCACTCCCATCTGGAACTATTGCGATTCAAATGGACAGTGTCTGTAGTATGGTACATCAAGAAACAAGGAGGAGCCAGGTCTTACGCCTGATGAGAAGCTATGAGTGTGAGACAATGGATGTTGAGAAGCTGAGAGTGTGACAATGGACAATGTCTTCAAATCATTTTCTGATAGTGATACACATACCAGGGAAATCCAGCATAATATCAGACAAGTTGAGCAGGTCCATACTACTACTTCAGGAGTAGTCTGTCAAGGAAGTGCCATAAATGATTTTTGTCAGTGGGGTCAGCCATGCTGTGACCTATTTGCATCTCCCCTGAATAAGTGTAGCAGGTTCTTTGCCCTAATCCCCCTGCTAGGGGAGTCCCTCAGAGATGCTGTCCTTGCACGATTGGCCCTTAGGTCTCATCTCTGCCCATCCCCCAACTCCCTTCTTCTTTCAGCTTTTCCCAGTTAGGGGTTGCCACAGAGGATCACTGCTCATGATTGGCATTGGAATTTTACGGTGTCTAGTTGCCAGCCCAGCGCCCAACCTTTCACAGAAGGCACACGCACACCTAGGGCCAATTTAGTGTGTCCAATCCACCTACATCATGTCTTTGGGATGTGGGAGGAAACCGTAGCACCCGGAGGAAACCCATGTGACCACAGGGAGGACATGCAGACTCCGCACAGAAGGCACCCCAGCCGAGGATTGAACCAGAGAACCTCTTGCTGTGAGGTGGCAACGCTAACTGCTGCACCACCACAGCCACTCTTATCCCCCAACTCCCTTAATCCCCAAATTTCTAGCAAGGTCATTTTCATTGACCATTACTGGCCTCAGCATTTGTTTTCCCTTCCTTTGGCCTTATCTAGTTTACCTGCCTTGAATTTTGGATCCAATTCTAGACCTCCTGTGTCACCTGACAGACCTGATTCACCTGGACATTTTGGGCATAAAGTCGACTGCATGGTTTTTCCAATTCCCTTAATAGCCAGACAACTCGAGCTCTCTTTCTGGGTACGCCACATTCTTTTGTCTTCCCAGAAAGCTTCCACTAGAAAAATTTACAAGAGCAAAAGGAAAAAGTTTGTCTTTTTGGGTGCAGCAAGACATTGATCCTTTTTATGCACCAGTACATTAAATTCTTGAATTTACTGGCTTCAGTTTTTAATGATAGGGCTAGTCCCTCGACAGTTAAGATGCTGACCTTTCAGTTTCCATATTGGAGTTTATAATTCCACGTTGGCATTTTCACGTCTTTGTAATCTGGTGTGGGATCTGAATTTTAATGTTACAGGCCCTAACTCAAAAACCATTTCAACCGGCTGCAAAATGTGATTTGAAATATTTGACTTTGAAAAACTATATTTCTGATGGCCATAGAGTTTCGAACCTTTATCCTCTAAGCCTCTTTAAATATTTCATAAGGATAGGGTGTCCTTAAGAACCAGTCTATCCTTTCTTCCTAAGGTGGTGTCAGGATGTAACCTTGATCTATTGCTCTCCATGTGTTCTTTCCAAATTTTTAAATAAAGAGAGAACATTTTGCAATTTGCAGTTATCGGATGTCCACAGACAGTTGCCTGTCTTCACAGATCTAAGAAATTTCGAAAATCAGATAAATTATTTGTATCCTTTTCGGAAATGAAATTGGGAGAACCAGTTACCAAAGTAACTTTGTTAAAAAAAAAAAAAAAAGGCAGCTGAGTCGGATCAGAGGAGCGACTGTGAACCCACATGATGAAGAATGAGAATGGACAACACGGATGGAACATTATGGTGAGTACATACCCACATGATGAAGGATGAGAATGGACAACACGGATGGAACATTATGGTGAGTACATACCCACATGATTAAGGATGAGAATGGACAACACGGATGGAACATTATGGCGAGTACATACCCACATGATGAAGGATGAGAATGGACAACACGGATGGAACATTATGGCGAGTACATACCCACATGATGAAGGATGAGAATGGACAACACGGATGGAACATTATGGCGAGTACATACCCACATGATGAAGGATGAGAATGGATAACACGGATGGAACATTATGGCGAGTACATACCCACATGATGAAGGATGAGAATGGACAACACGGATGGAACATTATGGCGAGTACATACCCACATGATGAAGGATGAGAATGGACAACACGGATGGAACATTATGGCGAGTACATACCCACATGATGAAGGATGAGAATGGACAACACGGATGGAACATTCCGGTGAGTACATACCCACATGATGAAGGATGGGAATGGACAACCCACATGATGAAGGATGGGAATGGACAACACGGATGGAACATTCCGGTGAGTACATAACTTTTTTCACTGCAGTGGCTGCTTCATGTTCTCTTAACCCGATTGAGTAATTCTTTAAGAAAATGTTCTTACTTGCCAGAAGGAAGCTGTAATTTTAGTAATCTAAATGGCTACATACAGCCCTATTCTAGGTAAAGAAGCAATGTGGCAGAAGAAGCGTATATTGAGTCATGATGGTATGGTGCAAGGAGTGCCACTATTGGCAGGGCATATGCAAGCATGGCAGTTACTGGCCCTAACCACCCCCCACCCCTACCCCTGAGGAGTAGTTTAAAAAAAAAAAAGTCTCAACTTTACCTGCTGTTGTCTCTGTGAGATCCTTTTAAGGATCAGCTTGACTTAACAAAATGCTTAAATATTTGAGTGGACACCTGCATATTTGAATATTAATTTACAAAAATGGAGTGTTTGCATGCAGCTGCATATGTGATGGGGTGGCGATGTTCATGAGACTGATAATGGTTTCAGTGTTTTCATTAGT
The DNA here is from genome assembly GCF_019279795.1 of Protopterus annectens. Lineage (NCBI taxonomy): Eukaryota > Metazoa > Chordata > Ceratodontiformes > Protopteridae > Protopterus > Protopterus annectens. The sequence goes on from NC_056739.1 coordinate 156,416,595, forward strand.
GAATATATTTTGAGGGCGAATGCACACAGTAGCACTCCTGAGTGTTTTGAATTATTTGTGTAGGTGTAATTATGCAATCTTAAGAGAAGGCTATTGGCTTAATCATTACCATCTTGATATTCCTGCTTTGGGGAATATTCACTAGGATTTATCTGCTAATGGTTTAATTTCCAGTTATGCTGCAACATATGGAATTGCAGAGGACACAAAGAGAAGACCGTTTATTTAACAGACGTTTGGATAATTGCTTCTACCCTTAAGTGTTTTACCATATATGAGCACATCCTTAGTTGCTGGATTATACAGCATCTCATGTCTGGCCTGATGCCTCAGAAGTTAGCTGAATGTGAGAAGCTGTGTCAAGGTGGCAGGAGGCTGGTTGCACTGCTCTACAACACTGCCATTCCATGTAGTGTCTCGCGTATTGCAGGAGGCAGCCACTCAGTGGAAGACTTGCTGTTAGGCCTTCACAAGACATGTGCGTGTGTGCCCTTAAAACAATGACAGCTTTAAATTTCAAGTTGTGTTATGAGAATTTGTAAAATTAAAGCTTTCATCTTGAGCTTTAACTACGTGTCTTAGCTTTGTTATTGGTAAACATTAGAAGATCAGAAGCACTTTGCACATATCTGCCTGACTTTCTCCTGGGTTTATAGATTCTGACTGCTTGTTAAATTATACTGTGTTGTAAGAAGATGTTTGCAATTGTGGTAATTCATTTAAGCAATAACCAGCATCTGTGTGGTATATTAAGATTTACCCACGGTTGGTGTAGTTTAATCATGAGGGCAAAGCCCTCGTGATTAAATAAAGCCAACTATGGGTAAATCTTAATATACCACACCACTGAGTCGGGTATTGCTATTATACAATGACATTATTTAAGAAAAAAATACTTACTTTTCTTAAATAATGTCTTTGTATAATGGCGCCGTACTGTCCTACTGCAGCTGGTAATATCCTGGTGCCTTTTTTTTTTTTTTTTTTTATGTAATGCGCATGCGTATGGGATTTGCATTCCCATGGATACCCAGGACATCAGTGCTTTGGAAAGGAAGCAGTGGAGAAATGGTCTCCGTTGCTCTGTTTTTTATTAAAATAAAAAAAAAATAAATAAAATTTCGGACAGTTTAGGGGTAGGAGAGAGAGAGACAGACTGGAGGAAATACAAAGAAAAATCTGGTACATGTCATTAGTTTTAAATAACGTACCTGACTTTTCTTAATATTTTCTCCATGCTGTGTCTCTTGTACGTCTGGAGTCCAGACTACAGAATTTTTTTTATTTTTGTTTAAAAAAAATAAAACTTACAGAATATACCAAAGGATAAAAGTCCGGGTGACCGGACCTTTTTCTGTTGGTATATTCTCGGATTTACAACAGGCATGCTGGTTGGGCTGGCCAATCAGCATGCTCATTTTAGAATATTAATGGCCAGTCATTGTATAATACTTATTACTGCCCTGCTGAAATGTCATCTGACATTTTTAATCTACTGAAAATTAGTCTTCAATATCAGCTACAGTGGCTGACTTTAAATGGTTCCATAGTGGGACTGAAAAGGGTATTTGGAAGAGCCCACCTACCTAGTGTTCAAATGGTAAATAAAGGCTGTGCTGGATGGGGAGGGGTGGACACTTTTTGTTTTACTTTAAACCTGTATTCTTAATCAGTTGCTGTGTATGTCAAGTGATCCAAGTGATCTGCAGAATGAATCCAAGTTTTTTGTGATCTGATGAAGTCTGTAAGACAAGTGCTAATTAAAGCTTTACATGGATACTGCCTCAAGTTGACTTATTTTGAAGATTTGAAGGAATTTAACACACGCATACTTTGGAACTTCTGAATAGAAGTTAAGGTTGGTGCTCTTTGAATCACAAACTGCAGTCAAGCTACTTTAACATTTTTTTTCATTTGTCCTGGCTAGGGGGCCTGTCTGTTCCTCAGAATTGGTGTAGCTTGGATCAGGCTGCTTCTGCCATTTGGGAACCTTTATTTCTATCTTAAAATAAAGGAAATGAGAGCAGTTAAACTGCCCTAAATGCACTGTTATTACCTAGATTGCTGTGTGCATGTATATCCTGTTTGCTTAATGGCTCAGTAGCATTTTAATGTTTACAATAAAAATGCATTAGGTCTTGTAGACGTGTATCCTTTTAAGTATATTTTTTAAAGTTGATGGAACTGTTAATGCATTCTGTTGTAGCTTTTGACATTAAAGTGTGCCTTTGGACTGAAAGTTGGAGGTTTTACGGTTTGTTTACACCTCCTATGTTTATAAACACATGAGGTCTCGGATAGCTTTCGTGTCCCCCCAGGCTGTAATAATAATGGCTAATGTAGGCCAGAGCATTGTTTTGACAGGAGTAGTTGTACACTGCCCCTCTGGGACTTGTAGGTTTGAGTTATGAATGGCCATGTCACAATTATCAGCGCTAGAATTCATTTCCTGTGATCACAAGGCAACCTTACTCAGTGTGGAATTTAATACTTTATAACCCCTCCCTTTCTGTCTTCCCTTCATGTGTTACCACTGATAAATAACATCAGCAGTGCCTTTTTTTTTTTTTTTTTTTTTTTTTTTTGTGGCTTTATCGGTCAGTGCCTGAGTACAGATACATGCCAACATATGATATGTGTGTGACTGTTCCTAGCGATGAAAACAAAACCTCCTTTATGGTAAAAGATAGATGAGAGAGGAACATATAAATGAGTGTCTGAAAGCCTGTTTTATTTCCAACAAGCAGCAAGGTACATCAGTGTGCTTCGTATTAAAGACAATGCAGAGTGGTATCTCTGACCTAGCCTACTTCTTACTGTTTTTATTCACCCAAGTTCATTCTGTGTACTTCTGCTTTTCTCTGTCAGCATGTGCCTTCCTTTGCTACCACTGGATGTACCCCTGTTGCTTCTTTGTGCTTCACTCTCTTCACTGATGTAGCTACCCATGGGTACTAAAGATCCATGGACAAGCTGTGTGCTGAGAATGTGGTAATTAGTGCTACCATCACCTAAAGTTGCATTATTACTCCTGTGCCATTCATTCTGTACACTTTTGCCCTTTCCCATGCAGCTGTTCTAACTTGTTGCTTCCCTGATTGTCTGCTACCTACCTTCTCTTCCTTTACTCTTGCCTCTGACTTCAAAAGCTTTCTTCATGCATGCCATTCCTGATATATGGAGTAGTAATTACTTTGACAAGACCCTCCCGTTTAATGTTATCAGATGCATGCTGTCCACCTATTTATTTTATTTGTTTGCTAATCTGGTAGTTGGGCTGGTACCCTGACACTTCAGTTATAGCCCGAGCACAAGTATAAAATTACAATGGTGCCAACTTGTGCAGGTTTTCTTACAAATGATGCATCTGCTTGAATTATTTCTCTTACTGATCCAGTCTTTGTGTTTGTTGTCATCCTTGTAGCATCAAATTTTGACTTTTTGTCCAAGAGTGCATAATTCCACCACAAGAAACCAGCTGGAAAGAGTAAGAAAAGTGAGCTGGGGTTACCCCTGCAAGTCTAACCCTTCCAGGTTAAGGAAAGTGTGAGCTGGGGTTACCCCTGCAAGTCTAACCCTTCCAGGTTAAGGAAAGTGTGAGCTGGGGTTACCCCTGCAAGTCTAACCCTTCCAGGTTAAGGAAAGTGTGAGCTGGGGTTACCCTGCAAGTCTAACCCTTCCAGGTTAAGGAAAGTGTGAGCTGGGGTTACCCCTGCAAGTCTAACCCTTCCAGGTTAAGGAAAGTGTGAGCTGGGGTTACCCCTGCAAGTCTAACCCTTCCAGGTTAAGGAAAGTGTGAGCTGGGGTTACCCCTGCAAGTCTAACCCTTCCAGGTTAAGGAAAGTGCGCGTGCAAATGAGTCTTGTTCTTAACAAGCTTATGAATGTCTAATGGCTGCCATGATGTGCACACTAGCTCCTCGGTGTCGAGGACTAGCAGTATCCATGTACTGTTTGTATGCAGATGGCTGATGACGTGCTTCGATTGTACAGAGTTTAACAGCTCTGTGACAGCGGACTGTACATTAGCTATCTGGCAACACATGTACAATGTCTGCTACTGGCTGGCAGCAGATGTGCACAGTGCCTGTAAACAAATGCCTGACAGTGCAATAATACATGCACACACTCTTTTGCTTTAGCTAAAAGATGAAAGTGGGTTCTCCTTAATGCGTCGTAACTCTCTGCATGCCCTACTTCCCTAGTTGGTCAGGAGTCTACTGGACTGCTATCATGATGGCAAGCAAATGTACCAACAACAAAAGTGGTGCGGCAAGTGTTCAACCTTTCCAGCTCCTATAGAATCTGTGCATTGATGGGTGAGAAGACAAAAATAATTATTCTGACACTCACTTTCATAACAGGATTGTGAAAGAAGGGAATGAATTTGTTGTGTAACATAAATGATGTAGCTGTCTGAATCGCTTTTAAAAAGTGTACATTTTGAAGGTTTTTGATGTTGGAATGAAATGTTTGAAGACGTGACAGCCGATTTGATAGGTCTAGTGCTCCCCTCAAATTATTTATGGTAAGAGTCCAGTTATTCTCGTGAAGGGTATTGTATAATTATCAACATGGGAGGGGTGAGACCAATTTCCAACCAAATGGGGTAGGCTAATTTGAGCACAAAAAGGGAATTTGGCTAGGCTTAAAATGGCCCACAAGGGCAGCTAGCCTACTGCTTTTACCTATGACTAAAGATAATAAATAGCCATTTTGTGTTTTTTAGCGTGTTCTGTGGATGTATTGTAGGGGTATGGGTGGTAGTGGGGTTTGATACCATCAAAGCCTGTAATGTCTGGGACATGTTTAAAGAGAGGCTATTGTCAAACTGGGTGGGAGGCACACAGTTTCAGCTAATGTTGCTCATGTTTTTTCATGCAGTATGTTTCGTTTTAAACCATTATTCATTCCAACATTTACATAGGTTGCTGAATTCCTGATCTGAAGTAGGCAGACTTCATTTGTCTGCAACCTGTGGGTATCTGATCCGACCTCGGATCCGAGCCGGCATTTCAAAAGCTTAGGCTCCGATCTCCTAGCTCCTCCCTCTACCCATAACCCCTTGCCAAGCCCTGACTGACCTCAGATTTCGTTTGCCGCTTTTAAGTTGCGACTGATTCCTTGAGCTCCTAGTGCAGATAAGTTTTCTGACAGGAAAATTTTGAAAAACTTTAACTTTTTTAATTTAATTAGTTAGAAGTGTTTGTGTTAGGCTTTCCTCTCTATCTTTTAATTTTTCTCGGGTTTTGCGTAGTTTGTGTGTGTGTGTGTGTGTGTGTGTGTGTGTGTGTGTGTGTGTGTGTGTGTGTGTGTGTGTGTGTGTGTGTGTGTGTTTTTAGGCCTGTTAGGGCTTAACATGTCTGAAGCCCATAAGGCAGTATTCTCTAAATGTACCGAGTGTGGCCATAAGCTGTCCCCAGCGGATGGCCACACTCGGTGCGTTAAATGCTTGGGGGTTAACCATTTGTGCAGGGTTCAACCCCCGAGCTTTGAGGGAGCGGAGGTCGAAGCTGGTTCTGGCGGGACTTCTCCCTCCAGATACCGCTTCGGCTTCTGCCCCTTCTACACAGCAAACAGTTGCTGTGGGCTCTCCTCCACCGGCTGGGACTCAACCTCCCTCTAAGATGCCGGAGGAGAGAGAGTCTTCTAGGGAGAGAGAAAAGAAGGAGAGGCACAGGAAGAGGCACCACAAACGGAGAGCTGAAACCTCTAGTCCGGCTCCTCCATCCAAGCGGGCCTCTCCTGTGCCTTCTAGCTTCCCTCCTCCTCGGCTCCACTCCCCTCGGTTCTCTCCTGGGCCCGAGGAGGAGGAGGCTAGCCCTTCAGCGAGGTCCCCAAGGCGGCTCTCTAGATACGCTTTGGTGGCCTCGACTAGATCAACCTTCTCCATGAGTGAAGCAGACATGGACCGGATGATGAGGAAATTCATCCAGGCCCAAATGCAAATGGGAGTGCTCCTAGCCCCCCCCCCATCCGGGAGGGGCTTCAACCCCTTTTTTCGCCCCTTTGGCTCCTTCTCCGACCCACACCATGGGTTCGGAGCTGTCGGCGCCGGGCAGAGTTGGATCCGGGGGTGGGTCGGATCCGATAGGTCGGCGCACCTCGGATCCGTCCCATCCCTTGAGTGCTTCGGGTACTTCGGATCCGACCTCTCGGAGCCGAGGACCGAGCCTCGGATCCGAGGGAGCTGGTGTCTTCGCCCGCCTAGGTCGGAGCACACCGGTCTCTCGGATCCGACGGTTCGCCCGCTCCGATCCGCGCCGGATCCGAGTGGGGGTCGGCTCTCGGGGTTTAGAGAAGCTGGCTCCCCTCGGCCTTCGACGTAGTGGAAAGGGCACTGTTGAGGACTTCCGGACCCTGGTCCCTGCCACGGCTCCATCCCGCACTCCCTTGCAGTTGGGCCAGGCTCCCACCAGCCGGTCCCAGGGACAGCCCGCCTCGATGTCCCAAGTAGCTCCCTTGGAACATCCAGCTGCGGAAGAGTACTCCTCGGACAGCCCCGAAGAAGTACCTTGGAAGCGTAAGTGCAAAAGGAGGCACATGGACTCCCCGAGTCAGTTACCAAGACACAGACTTGGATGAAGGGAAGGCTCCCCAAGGTCACCCCCTGAAGACGTCTCATTTGGAGACATTATGGAAATGTTGAGGATCGGGGGGGGTGGTCTGCCCCCAAGGCCTCCTCAGACGAGTCTGTGTTCTTGGAGGCATTCGAGGCGGGCCCATCTACCTCTTGGGTGTCCCCTCCTGCCGATCCTCTGGTGGACCTTATATCCATCAGAGCGTGGAAGGATCCGGACACCGTTGAGCCTGTACCCAAGCATCCTGACCGTATCCTTTCCCCTCCGGCGGACCGCACTCACTGGAGCAATGGCCCCCCAGTAGATGCCATGATGATGGCTGCAGCCACTGAGGGAATTGGCCCAGGAGAGTCCCTCTATGCATCCTCTGGGCAAGGAGTCCCGCTCGATGGATCGCATTGGGAAGCGAGTTTTCAGTTCAGCAACCTTCTCTTTGAGAGCGCTGAACTACATGGCACACATCATCAGGATGCAGTGGGATTTGATTAAAGAATACGCTGCATCTCCCCCAGAGTCCATGTCTGGTGAGGACAAGCAGGTATACTCCACCCAAATGGCCACTCTTAGAGCAGTTTCTAACACATCTATGCGGCTGCTTTCTCACGCTACCGAGGGAGCCGCTAGAGCCAGCGGAGCAGGCCTAGTCATGAGGCGGCAGGCCTGGCTCCGCCACTGTGATTTCAAGAGAGCCCTTCAAGGCGACTTTCGCGAATGCCCCCTTTGATGGTTCTGCCTTGTTTGGCAAAACTGTTCGTGAAACATTAGTCCAGAGCGAGAAGGACGGGAAGACGCTGTCTGCCGTCTGAGTCCGCTTCTCAGCTCCCCAGAGGTCCTTCTCGAAGAACCAAAAGGGACAGAAGAAGATGTGGTTCCGGAAGTCGCAGCAGTCCCAACCTGCTCCGGATAACCAGTCCTCCCGTGGCAGAGGAGGACAGGGAGGTCGCCGTCCTAGAGGCAGGAGGGCTCCTAGAAACTTTGGGTCGAGAGAACCTTTCTCTGATAGACCCACGCAGCAGCCCTGAAGGGTTGCCCGGCTGGCCGTCTCTGGAGGCAGTCGGGGGGCGTTTTTCGAGGCACCTAACTTCTTGGGAGTCCATCACAACAGACCGTTGGGTGCTTCGCGTGATATCCAGAGGTTATACAATTCCCCTGTACAAAGTTCCCAGATCTCGCAGCCTCCCAGATGTTCCACCCGACCAAAGGGAGGCAGCAGCTATCGAAATCGGACAGCTGCTAGAAAAAAGAGCTATCCAATGCGTCTCCCCAGATCAAACCGGGTCAGGGTTTTACTCCAGGTTCTTTTTAGTGCCAAAGAAAACGGGGGACTTAAGACCGATCTTAGATCTTTCCCTGCTGAACCTGTCAGTAACCAAGCAAAAGTTCCGGATGGTCACCCTTCAATCTATACTCCCCCTCTTGAGGGAGAATGACTGGATGTGCTCCATCGACCTCAAGGACGCCAGACTACCACATTCGCATGGACAGACGGTCCAGGAGGTTTCTTCGCCCGCTGGGAGCCAGTCATTATCAGTTCAGGGTCCTTCCCTTTGGTCTCACCTCAGCCCCCAGGGTGTTCACCAAGGTTCTAGCTGTTGTAGCGGCCCACCTGAGGCTCCAGGGATTACAGGTATTTCCGTACCTGGACGACTGGCTCCTGACGGCATCATCAAGGCATCTTCTGTGCTCAGCCAGGGACTACTTCCTTCGTATAGCCCCAAGGCTGGGCATCACTGTCAACTGGGAGAAATCTTTACTGCACCCCACACAAGTTATAGATTTCATAGGAGGAAGACTAAACACCAGGTCAATGCGAGCCTTCCTCACCCCAGACAGAATTTCCAACCTGAAGTGTCATGTCGCAGCGGTCCGGCAACCATTTCCGACAGCAGCTTCGGTCCTGAGGGCCCTAGGTTCGATGGCGGCAGCTATCCCGCTTCTTATTCATGCGTGCTTACGCATGCGGGTTCTTCAATGGACCCTTCAAGTTCAGTGGTCCCCTCTCTGTTCCTATCTCAACACTCCGATAGCGGTCAGCAAAGCATGCAAGGATTCCCTTCTTTGGTGGCTTCGATCTCCGGAGCCTCTGACAGGGAGACCTTTTGTGCAGCATTTCCCGAGCCACAGTGACCACGGACGCTTCTTGCCTCGGGTGGGGGCATTCTGCGGGGAAGATTGTCCAAGGCACGTGGGACTCCACAGAGACTTCGTTGCATATAAATGTCCTGGAAATGAGGGCGGTGCTCCTAGCATTGCAAGCACTTCACCACGTTCTTCCTTCAGGGACTATTGCGATTCAGACAGACAACATGTCGGTAGTCTGGTACATCAACAAACAGGGAGGAACCAGGTCCTATGCCCTTTGTCGAGAGGCCATGAGAGTCTGGGAATGGGCAATTTCCACCAAACGCTTTCTTGTAGCAACGCACATTCCGGGAAAATCCAACATCCTTGCAGACAAACTCAGTCGCACCATTCTTTCCCCTCACGAGTGGTCTCTCAATCCTCAGGTAGTGAAGAAGATTTTTGCCGCTTGGGGCAACCCTGTTGCGATCTTTTTGCCTCTCACTCAAACGCCAAATGCGACAATTTCTTCGCTCTGCTTCCCCCACCAGGGGAATCCCCGAGAGATGCGCTGGTGCATGCTTGGCCTCCCTGTCTCCTTTATGCCTACCCTCCACTACCTCTAATGCAGAGGCTTCTGCAGAAAGCCAACAGTTTGGGGAGCAGAATGATTCTCATTGCCCCGTTCTGGCCTCGTCAACCCTGGTTCCCCTTTGTATGGTCTCACAAAGTGAATCCACCCTGGATTCTGGATCCACCCTGGATTCTGGATCCGATTCCGGATCTCATCTCCCATCCTCTGGGAATTTCGGTCCCCAATCTACGCACCCTGAAATTGACAGCTTGGCTGCTCCAGTTCTATCCTTGATTAGGACTCCCGGTATCTCGTCACCGGTCAAGGCCATCCTAGTGGCAGCTCATAAACCTTCCACTAGGCAGGTTTATCGGAGTAAATGGAAGAGATTCTCTATTTGGGCGGTCCAGAAAAGTTTGGATCCTTTTTCAGCACCTATGTCGGCAGTGCTGGATTTTTTAACAGACCTCTTTCATCAAGGGGCAAGTTCTTCCACGATTAAGGTACAATTGGCAGCCATCTCTCATTATCACATTGGTCATGAGACAGCTACCCTCATGACGGCGAAATTGTGCAAAACCTTTCTTAAAGGGATTTTTTTGTTGAGGCCTCCAGTCAAAGAGATTGTACCACCTTGGGACCTATCTTTAGTTCTGCAAGCCCTTACTGCTCCTCCCTTCGAGCCTGCAGCGTCTACAGACCTGAAGTACCTTTCCTGGAAGACTGCCTTCTTAGTAGCTATCACTTCAGCCAGAAGAGTGTCTGAACTTCAGGCTCTATGCGTCAAGCCGCCTTACCTTTCCTTCTTTCCAGATAGGGTGTGCCTCAGGACCAATCCATCTTTTCTTCCAAAGGTCTCTTCAGAATCTAATATCAACCAATCAATCAACTTACCTGTGTTTTTTCCCAAGTACTCAAACAAAGGAGAATACAAACTGCATTCCTTGGATGTTCATAGACAATTACGATTTTATATTCACAGAACAGCTGGTCACAGGCAATCGGATCAGCTGTTCTTCTCCTTTGCTAAATTTGCTTTGGGTAAAGCAGTTTCTAAAGTCACACTATCGAGGTGGATTGCTAATTGTATTCTGCAGGCTTATGACACTTCAGGTAGACCTGCTCCTCAGAGGGTTACGGCTCATTCTACTAGGGCAGTCTCCACGTCAACCGCCTTTAAGTCCCGTGTGTCATTGGATGATATCTGCGCGGCAGCCACTTGGGCCTCACCTCATACCTTTATTTCTCATTATAAGGTGGATGTTGTTTCCAGAGGAAGAGCATCCTTTGGCTCAGCGGTGCTCCGAAACATCCTTCCATGACGGCCCAAGATTCAGGTAGCTGGGGACTCTGTCCCACAGGTTGCAGACAAATGAAGTCTGCCTACTTCAGATTTAGAAGTTATGTACTCACCATAACGTTCCATCTGAGTAGGTGACTTCATTTGGATGCAACCATCCCCCCCTCCATCCCCCTGACCTTTATACAGCGAGTATTTTTTGCTTTGTTCAGGTACTGTAGTCATTATTATATAGGCAAACTCAATCTGAGGTCAGTCAGGGCTTGGCAAGGGGTTATGGGTAGAGGGAGGAGCTAGGAGCTCGGAGCCTAAGCTTTTGAAATGCCGGCTCGGATCCGAGGTCGGATCCGATACCCACAGGTTGCATCCAAATGAAGTCACCTACTCAGATGGAACGTTATGGTGAGTACATAACTTCTAATTTTCTCCTGTTTCCATTTATTTCCATGTAATCTCCTTCACTTTTCTAAAATTCTACAGCTGTTTTATCTCCTTTATAATATTCATTGCTTTGGTTATAATTTTAGATGTTTGATTTTTCATTTTCTAATTGATTTTTGGCAGCCATTAGCATTAAACTTGGTAAGGCCTCGCTATGTCTAGACAATTCAGATCCTGTATCCCAGCTCAGAGGCATAATTTCCTTTAAAGCAGTTTCCTCCCACCAACATTACTGACAAAATATTTTCATAGATTTTAAATATTCCCTACAAAGCACTAAAAACTAGAGCAATTGTCACCAAAAGAAACTAAAAACCATGAAGACATAGTAGCATGAGGTCCGCTTAAACATGTAGAACTCTAGTAAAAAGCTTTCAATAGATATTGGATGCTTTTGTCCAGTACAGTTAGGACTACATCAGAATAACCCCTTGTATAATCATTGGAGTGTTGCTAATAGGTTGTTGTTAAAACAATTGTGCACAAATCTACTCTTGGATATAAATCCTAATTTTAAGCAACATTCTAAAAATATTCTGTACAAGTAAATCAATTTGTTTAATCTACAAATGTATATACAACCATACAGAATAAGAAATGCCATATAATAAGAGTATCTTCTTTTGGCTTTTCCCGGTTAGGGGTCGCCACAGCGGAACTCCAGTCCGCTAATGATTGGCAGTTAGCTTTTTTATGGTGTCGAGTTGCCAGCCTGACTCCCAACCTTGAAGGAAGGCACGCCCATTCAACACATGCCTTTGAAACACCCACTTGACTGTGGGGAGAACATGCAGACTCCACCAAAGAAGGCACTCCCAACCCAAGCCGATAATCAAACGAGAGAAACTCTTGCTGTGAGGCAACAACGCTGCCGCTGTACCACTGTGGAAGTATATACAAGAGTATAGAAATTTATTTTTTGTATTTTAAAACAAATTTAAAATACCTTGTTAAAATCGGACCACTTAACTGTAAGGTTATATGGCATGGTAAATTGGGTCTATAAAAACTGTGTGTTTTATAATTTTGCTGCTTGAAATTTCAAGGCAGGCTGCATTGAAATAAGTTCATTTAATCCTGTGTGTGTGTGTCTGTCTGTCTGTTGGGGGGGCAATCAATTTATACTGCCAAACCAACTCTCTATACTCCAACTTGTTTTCTCAACCCCCACCATACCAAATCTAAAGTCTTTGAGAAGAGTCAAGCAAAGAATGCTTGTAGAGAGCATTATTCACATTTTTAGTCTTAATGTAGTACATATATTCATAAGTACGTTTCTTCAGGGCTCTCTGTTGTCCTAACATAAAAACTACCACTTTTTTTTGCAAACTGATAGATATGTAATCCCTTTACCTTAACAGTTGCCCTTTTGGGGAAAAAAAAGCACCCTAGATTTAGTTCTCTTACCCAATACCATATACATTTCATCAGTAATATATGGGCACTGACTACAGCTTCCACATTCTTTGTTTTCTTTCAACTTCTGATGGGTGTTCTGTTTATACAAACTTCTGCATTAAACCATAACCTATTCCAATTCTTTGATTTACAATTTCTTTAACTCTCAGTGCAGCATGGTTAAACTCGACTACCATTGCTTTATCAAATCTAATTTCATTTTCTTTAATTGTAACATTTTTAAGTTCAAGACCAGAGCCAAGCAAAGGTTCTTAATTTTAAACCCATTCAGTAAAAACTTCTCTCACCATTCTCCAGTCCAGGTTTTTAAGGTGACCTTGATCGATGAAAAGTTGACAGTCTCCAGTTCTTTGGTCACATCTCCGTGCTGTGATGTCATTCTAACTACTCATTTACATTGGCCTTTGACCAAACTTCTTTTTTTTTTTTTTTTTTTTTTTTTTTTTTTGTGAAAAGGAATGTGCACTCGTAAATTGTAAGAGTTACTGAAGTAGGGTTTCTGTAAATTTTAGACTTAAAACCACCGTTAGTTAATTTTGTACTGGTGTCTGAATAATTAATGCCTCTTTTATTATGGTAATAAGTAGATTTCAAGAAGGAGGTGGTCTTGTTCAGATATTCAGTAAATTCAACAATGTGGCCTTCCAGACCCTGCCACAAAATGTCATCAAGGAATCTGATATTTTTCATAAATTTTGAAAAGTCTGAGTTAAAGGCAAATAAGATTTCTTATGCTAAAAAAACTAGGTTTGCAAAACTTGAGTGCAGGCTGCGTCCATAACAACACCTTTAATTTGTCAAAGTAAGTCTTCTTCAAAAAACAGTTTTGTAAAACCCACTGATGTTGATTCCATAATCAAATTCACTTGTTGAATATTTAAAATTTGCCATTTAATTACATTCCCAAAATATGTTCCCAGTTGCATGTCTGTCTCTTGTCACACCTACAACACTTGCTGTCTACGTGAGGAAAAATTCTTTGAAGTCTGCTTGGTGTATAAAATACTTGAGTGAAAATTTAAACCTTCTGGACTTAGTTGCACAATTGGGAAACATACAGATGTCTTTCATCGTTCCTTTTGTATTCCCATTCTCTCTTCCCAGTCATTTCTAACCTCTTCGGATTTGCTTCTTAAAGTTGTTATGCAATATTTAATGTACCCAACTAAT
>NC_056739.1:156437639-156505139 GCF_019279795.1 Protopterus annectens
TGCTACTTCATGAATGGGATTCTGTAGGGTGCTGGGTCTCCTTCTGTAGGGTGCTGGGTCTCCTTTAGGGTCAGGATGCTTCTTCATCATCATTTTCCACTTTGAGTTATACGCAGCACAAGCAGAAGGTTATACCAGCCTTATGCCTTGAAACCAGGTAAACCTAAACTACCTTGTTTTATTGGAAGGGGTAACTTTTCCCACTTACTCTTATCCTCTTTCTTTCCCAGATAAATTCATTCAATTCGTTTACTTTCCACAATTTCTCCTCTGGTTGATAAAAGTATGCCTGACTTGTATACAAGATTAAACTGACTGACTAAAACATTTTCACTGCTTGCATCTCCCATATCCACAAATAGGAGTTTCCCAGTTTTTACAATTTTTGCATTATTTTGCTTACTCTTCCCCCATATCATTAACTGCCATATTGGAAACCCTTTTAATCCGTATTCATGGATACTTCATCTTCTGTCCCTCTCCCCATGAATGAGTATTGCTGAACCAAGTTGTGTTTGGGTATATAATTTACTGTTATAGCCTTTGTTTTATCTTCATTCATTTTATATCCTGAAAATACTTAAAACTGTCTCAATGTTCCTCAGTACTGAGATGTTTTTTTTCTTTCTGGATTTCAGGTACAAAATAGTATCTGTAAATAAAGCCAACTTTTCTTGATGACCATGCCGATTATATCCTATTATTTGCGAGTCCCTTGTTTTCTTTGCCAATGGCTCTAAATATAAAACAAATAAAGGGGAAAGAGGACATCCCTGCCTGGTTCCTCTCTTCAAACACAGCTCATCTGAGAGGAACCCTCTCACTTAAATATTTGCCTCTGATACTTCATATATCCGTCTAATAAACCTTGATATTGTATCAGGGAATGCAAATAATTTCAGAGCCCTTCATGTAAAATCCCAACTTACTGTGTCAAATGCTTTCTCTGCATCAAGACCCGCCAACAGTAGAGGCATGTTCATATATTCTGCTTCCTTCTGGTTCATCGCTCTTCTATTAATCTTGTCCGTTGTTTGCCTCCCCTCCACAAAGCAACACTTATCCCTCTCTGTCAACCATGGCAACGATTCTTTCATCCTTTTAGCCATTATAGATGTAAATGCTTTATAATCTTGGGTTTTAAATTGAAATGGGTCTATACGATGCTGGGTCTGAAGAGTCTTTGCTATCTTAAGGTAATGCAGCCACTCCAGCTTTCTTCAAAGGTGTTAGTGCTTTCATCTCCTTATAAATTACTGTTAAGTAAGATCTTCCAGATCTTAATCATTTTCTTCTCTCTCCTAATTTTCAAACAGCCACAGGAATACCAACTCTTCCTGGAGACTTTCCTGAAGAGTGATTATACATCAGTGTTGTATCATCACCTCCTAGCTTAACTGTTTAGTAGCTGGCATGCAAGGCCATAGAACGTATTATCGTGGAACTTATAAACAAAGACACTGGCAACTTTCAAACACTGGACCCCACCCAGTTTGGGTTCGTGAAGGGCTGATCTTGTCTCCTGAACCTGATTGACTTCTTCAAATCAGTCTCCAGAGCTGTGGATGAGGGTAAGGTGGTCCACACATGCTATCTGGACCTTGCCAAGGCCTTTGACACCATCCCCCAATCTGGAATCAGAGATAAACTTACTAAGCTGGGCATTAATCCCTACGTCACTTGATGGGTTGCCAATTGGCTTACTGACAGAACCCACATTGTAAAAGTAGCCGACTAGAAATCCAGCTCCAGATAAGTGACAAGTGGAGTATCTCTGGGTTCAGTCCTGGGACCTCTGTTGTTTGGCATCTACTTTTCTGAAGTACAGGCCAACACTAAGGGACTCTGGCTAACAAAGTTCACAGATGACTGCAAACTGGCAGCCATTATTGAATCCCTAAATGATGTGGATACTCTACAAAAAGGCCTTACAGAAACAGTTGCTTGGTGCCAGAGCCATGGGCTCAAGCTGAATGCCAAGAAATGTATAGTTATCCCCTTTGGGGAAAAAACATGTACCCATGAATTACCACTTGGGTGGCAGTACACTAAACACCAAAAGTGTGATAAGAGACTTGGACACAGGTGGCCAGTGGTCTCTCCTTCGATAACCACATCGCCACAACAGTCAGAAAATCCTTCTGTATGGTACACCTCATCACTAAGGGCTTTTCATCCAGAAAAAATAAGGTTGTTGTCCCACTGTACTCATCCCTCACTAGACCCATTATAGAATAAAACGCCCAGTTTGGTATGTACCTCTCAAGACATCTGCAATAACTGGATAGGCCACAGAAATACCTCATTAAAAGAATCACAGGCCTAAAGCAGATGCCCTACGCTGACCACTTTAAAACTCCAGCTATACTCTATTGCATATAGTCTACTCGGAGGCCATCTCTGCTTAACATACAAAGCCATGTCAAACCCAGAGCTGTTGGACATGCTACACTTAAAGAAATCCCATTCACTTAGAGCCACACACTTTAGGGATCTAAACCTTGTCATCACAATAAATAAAACGTGGAGGGATGGGTTCCTGACCCAGAGACTCCCCAGATTCTGGAATAGACTGCCCGTACATGTCAAGCAGATCACTTCTTTGGCCCTCTTCAAAACGAACCTTGATTGGATGGGAGAGAGGAAATTCAGCCCAGGGATCACGTCAGTTGCCCTGCTAGATATGGGTCCAGGGAAGTAAATAATGTGGGAAGAAATAGCCAGGGAATTTTTATGGCTAGGCTTGTATAGGCCCTAGGGCCGATAGCCTAGTACCAACCTATGAGCCTCCTTGGTATAATTAAGTCTTCCATAAATGTTTCCATTCATGCTCTGGATTTCTACATTTCCTTGTTTTATATAAATTCTCATAAAATTTCCTGAATATCTCTCAAATCTTAACAGACCGCGGTAGTGGTGTTGCGGTAGCGTTGTCGCCTCACAGTAAGACTGTGTCCGGTTCGATTCTCAGCTAGAGCGTCTTCTGCGTGGAGACATGCGTGAATGGTTGTACCTTCGTTGAAGGTTGTGCGTCAGGGCTGGTAACTCTGCACGTAAAAATCAACTACCAATCGTTAGCGGACCGCAGTTCCGCTGTGGCGACCCCTAACCGGGAAAAGCCGAACGACAACACACATCTCTAAAATCTTAACAAGATCTGTGGTTATTTTTCTTGTTATAGTTTCCCTAAGTTTTGTGATGACCCTTTCAACGATGTTCATCGTGTTTCACTGTTGCGGTCATTACACTTGGATTATCCTGCTGGCAGGCTACCCGCAGTCAGCCAGAGTTCCGAAGTCTAGGTCCAGCGTCGGTTGCTGTCGCCTCTTCCCTGACATCAGTGCGCCAGGGGTATAAAAGATGCAACCAATGCCATTTTCTTCAGTCTTTCTTGCCACGCGGTGCCCGAAGCAAAAGCAGTTCGCAAGTGCCGGTTGGCCGACTCCTGACATTTTCGAAATTTGAGTTTCAGAACCGAAGTCTTCAATAAAGCTAAGTACCCCGTTGGGGAAACTTTTTCTTGCTCCAGACTGATGTCAGTAAAAGTTTAATAATTCTATTTCTTGTGGGAAGCAAATACCTCATAAGGACTTTCACTCTTACTGTATTCCTTGCCTAGGCCCTGACCACGACGTTACTAGTTGTCGGTTTTGTGCTAGATTCAACAAACACACTATTAAAACGTTGGTTTGATTTTGCTTTACTTTATTTTGGCCGAAGGTTTAATTACATAATGCCATCGGAACAACTGACGACTGGAACTTTATAAAAAAACGCAGAGACAAAGAAAAGGACAGGCATCCGAGGTCCAAAACCGATGACGAAGCCACTTCTAGGCTAGTCGCCGGTTCTCAGTGAGGTGCTTTCGCAGCCCCTGACACCCGCTACCTCGTAGCCATAGGCCGTATCCGACAGCCACGTGGAGACACCGAGGCCTGTGGAAACTCAAGGTATTGGGCCTACGGAAACTATTCCCTCAGATGGGTCTGGAGCCGCTGAGCAGACATCGGCTTCTGAGGGTGTTTTCAGACCTTCACAGCTTACAATAAAGTCCACTACAGCAGCCAAGGCAAAGTCAAAAACACCATTAAAGACAAGGAAACAAGTACAGCATTCTCCGGGACAGTCATCCATGCCAACGAAACAGATGCTTAAAATGGCCCAAGGAAACAAGTACAGCATTCTCCGAACAGTCATCCATGCCAAAGAAACAGATGCTTAAAATGGCCGAAGACCTAATTACTTTAAAGACACTGACTACGATTCCTCTGACCAGGTTTCAATTTCCTGTGATTCCTCTTCTGATCAGGGATATTCTCTCCCTCCCTATGAGGACTCTGATGTGGAAGAGTCTATACCTTCAGCCTCTCCGCCTGAGGATTATTCTTTTGGGGAAACCCTGCACACCATGAGGGAGCATTTCCATTGGGAGAGCCAGGATTATTCAGAATCCAAGAAAAGGCTCAGAGACTTTCTTTTATTGCCTCAGCACAGGCCCCTGGCTATTCCCCCTGTGCTTGCTATTGTTGATGTTTTCTCTGAATCCAGTCTGTCTCCTGATTCTTTACCCCCTGCACCAGTCAAGCCAGACGGGTACTACAGGGTCCCTGACTCTCATAATTTTCTTTGCAAAAACCCTGCTGCAGATCCAGAAACAATTTCTCAGGGTCCTAAAGGGGTTAAGGCTTCCACTGCTAAAAATCCTGTCCCCTCGGATAGGGATTCCAGAGCTCTGGATATATGGGGGAAAAAAGTTTACACTTTTGCTACTTTAGCCGTAAGGGCTTTAAATTGCCAGTTTCACATGCTTAAATATCAGTACCTCATGTCCTTGTTAAAACAGAAAATGGTTTCAAACTCAAAGTCTCGACAGTAAGGAAATGCATGCAGCTGAACAAGTGGGAAAACATACTCAACAATGTGGTTTTGATTCATTAAAGGCTTCTTGTAGAGCTGCAGTTACAGGCTCTGTTATTCGAAGGCATGCTTGGTTGAAAGAACAAAGTTTACCTGAACATGTTAAAGTAAAATGATTGGATGCTCCACTACAGCATGATACTTTGTTTTGTGTTAAGGCAGAAGAGGTGTTTAAAGAAAATGGAGGATAAAGCAAAATCAATGCAGACAGTAAAATATTTCTTGCAGGTTCAACCACCTAGGTTTAGCAGAAACTGGCATTCAAAAAATTGGTCCTTTCTGGTGTCAGACAGGCCATAAAGAGGCAGATACAGACGCCCAAGAGGCAGTTCTCAGCCCCAAGGCTCCTACAGACCTAAACAATGAGGTGCTTCAGCCCCCAAAGGAGAAGACAAATCACAACTTTATAGGAAACGGTCCCAATGACTTCCCTCTACAGATGCCAAGCACTTAACTGTTGGCAGCACCCCTAGGGGGAAAGCTATCACTTTTATCAAACAAATTGGCACATAATCACCCAGGACAAATGGGTACTGAATATTGTTTCTCAGGGTTACAGGTTCCACTTTCACACGCTTCCAAAATCAAAAGGTATGCCGGACCTGCCACAAAACCATTGGACAGAGGCACAAAAACAAATTGCTGCTCTCATGGACATGGGAGCTATTCAAAGAGTGCCACAGCAAGAACAGGGGCAAGGATTTTACTCGACTTTTCTTAGTATCCAGAAAGGACAAAGCCTGGAGACCAATACTGGACCTGTCAATCCTAAATACTTTCCTGGATGTTCCAAAATTCAGTGTTAACACTACAGCAACTTCTACCCATGCTGGGCAAGAAGGCTTGGCTAGTTACTTTGGACCTCAAGGAGGCATACCTGCATGTCCCAATCAGACACTCTTGCAGAAGATGCCTCAGATTAATAGCAGGTTCAATGCATTACCAATTCTCTGCACTGCCCTTTGGCTCATCTACTGCGCCCAGGGTCTTCACAAAATGCCTGGCACCAGTAATTGCATTTTGCAGACAAAAAGGAATTCAAATATATCCCTACTTGGACGGCTGCCTTATTTAAGCAGAGAGCAAGGACATTCTTCTAAAGCATCTGGCATTTGTAAAAAGATTAATTTGCCTAGGGTACACAGTAAACAAAAAGAAATCAAAACTTGTGCCTTCTCAAGAGATAATATTCCTGGGTGCAAGCTTAAATACAACTGCCCAGATGGCTGATCTCACACCATACAAACAAAGGCAACTGACTCATTACTTTCAAATGATGGCAACAAAGACCCAGCTCCCTGCAAGAAAAATTCTGCAGGCCCTGGGCTTCATGGCGTCCTGCATTCTACTAATTCCATATGCAAGACTGCATATGAGGAAACTTCAATGGTATCTAAAAAGTGTTTGGACTCAACATTGCCACAGCCTGGAGATGATCATAACTTTAATTCCCTGCCTACAACAGGAGTTTCCATGGTGGTCCCAGGCCTGTCACCACAACAAGGGGACAGCCGTTCACCTTATCCACAGCCAGGCAGACAATAACAACGGATGCATCTGATTATGCCTAGGGGGCACATTTGACAGGAAAATGTATTCAGGGCATGTGGCCCAAGGAATAAATCCATCTTCACATCAATCAGAAAGAGATGCTAGCTGTACAGAATGCCCTGACAGCTTTCAAGGACTTACTACATCCAGGACAACTACTAATAAAGACGGACAATACCACAGTTATGTGGTACATAAACAAGCAAGGGGGCACACATTCCTACCCCCTATGCAGGCAAGCCATGACTTTGTGGAACACAGCACTGACCTATCAAGTACAGCTGCAGGCACAATTCCTGCCAGGAACAAAAAATACACCAGTGGATGAACTAAGCAGAAATCTCATGGATCCTCACGAATGGACACTAAATCCACGGGTGTTCAGCATGATAAAAAGGAAATGGGGACGCCCAGACATAGATCTTTTTGCCTCCCTTCACAATTGCCAACTACAGAAATTCTGCACAAGAACTTATCACTCTCAAGCATGGAAAGTGGATGCTCTATCATTCAGCTGGAAAGCCCCGACAGTCTATGCCTTGCCTCCAATGCCTCTTCTTACCAAGGTGCTCCTAAAAGTCAGACGAGAGGCCAAAAATTATCCTGATTGCCCCAGACTGGCCACGCCAGCACTGGTACCCAATCCTAAAGAGCTTGTCTCAAGGCCCACCCTGGCCTTTACCTCAAATTCCTCATCTCCTGTTTCAACAAAAATCCGTTTCTGCACAGTCAACTCAGAACCTTAAATCTGGCAGCATGGCAGATAATGTAGCCGCTCAGACTACACCTCTCTCTAAAGCTGTTATGCATTTTAGAAGCCAGGAGGCCCAGCACTAGGAAATCTTATGCAGAAAAATGGAAGAGATTCTGTGCTTGGAACCATGCATAAGGGCTCGAACCACTTGTTCCAAATATACCTCAGATTTTACAATACCTAACTGAGATGCTGGACAAAGGCCTATCATTCTCATCAATTAAGATCCATACCTCTGCCATTTCAGCTCATTACAATACGGAACCTCCTATTTTTTCACATCCTGTACTACGACAGTACCTCAGAGGGGCAAAAAGCATAAGACCCCCAAGGAGAGCACCAATACCAACTTGGGATCTCAATTTTGTTTTAGAAAAGCTCACACTGCCTCCTTTTGAACCAGCCAACACAGCTGATATAAAATTCTTATCATGGAAAACTGCTCTGCTCCTAGCAATAACTTCAGCAAGAAGAGTTACAGGCATTAATGGCTGTAGAACCTTTCATCATTTTTCACCAGGACAGGGTTTCTCTTAGGACAAACCCAACATTCATGCCAAAAGTGGTTTCCAATGAGGCCCTGAACCAAACCATTCATTTACCAGCTTTCTACCCAAACTCCCAGAATAAAGGGGAGAAACTTCTGCACGCTTTGGATATACACAGACTGCTACGATTCTACTTGGACAAAACAAAAGCTTTCAGAAAAACTGTGCAACTGTTTTTGTAGCCTATGCTGCAGGATCACAAGGAAAGCCTATTACAAAGCAGACAATTTCAAAATGGATAGGACATTGCATTCACTTCTGTTATGCACAACATAGCAAATCAGTGCCTAAGGGCATTAGGCCACATTCTACCAGAGCAGCAGCCACTTCAGCAGCCTTTCTCAGAGGAGTACCAACCAAAGACATTTTAGAAGCTGCAACCTGGAGTTCAGTGCACACTTTCACCAAGCACTACCTCTTACCTCTCTACTTCAATTCCAGAGTAGGCTTTGCCACTGCAGTTCTGCAGGGCCTGGTAGCCTCTCCAAATCCAATTTTAGACCCAGCTGCCCAACCTCAGCTTTGAGATTCAACCCAAGTGTAATGACTGCAACAGTGAAACATGATGAACATAGTACAGTTGTGTACTTTCCATAAATGTAGATGTTGGAGTGTATTTACTGTTGCAGTCCAGGTTACCCACCCACCATCCCCCTTTTTCTTTGCTGGGACTTCTCTGTACTTCTTAACTCTAGACAACCTATGTGGTGTATTTGCTTGTAGATGAAGGATATGTTTATATTGGTACATACATGCTTTTTGGCATAATTTATTCTTTTCAGCCTTCCTATCTGGGGGCACCTGACATCTGGGGCAAGAAAAACTGAAGAAAATTATGTTGGTTGCATCCTTTATACCCCTGGCGCACTGACGTCAGGGAAGAGGTGACAGCAACTGACGCCGGACCTAGACTTTGGAACTCTGGCCGACTGTGGGTAGCCTGCCAGCAGGATAACCCAAGTGTAATGACTGCAACAGTGAATACACTCTAACACCTACATTTATGGTAGGTACACAACTGTACTTTCTGTTGCCTAAGGTGTTGTGCTAAAAGTTCTTGTTTGCTGGAGTTAACAAAAAAATAGTTGCTTAACAGCAGTCTTTCTAGACTCGTGCATAATAGCCAGATACTCCCTATTTCCTGTTTAGCATTCTGCATTTTTTCATCCTCTTGTTCTGTAGTACTTTAACCTATGTCAGCCCCTGTAAGTAATTTCTATGCCATCCTAACCATATCTTACTCTTTTATTTCAAACCTGTTTTTAAACTCCATTTTCATGTTATCCCTGTCACCAGCTATAACTCTGAATATATTTGTCTTGTTTGTGGAAACACTTATCATTATTACTGCTGTTAACTTCTCCTACTTAATTTTTTAATCGCTAGTGTTAGGGTTCTGCCTTTCTTCTCTACCTTTACTTCTTCTTCAAGTGCCTTTTGGCACGTCTTATAACTCTTTATAACTCATTGTTATAGTTTAGGAAAGAAAAAAAACCTTAGTGTGTTAGTGTTAAGTTTTTGGTATTTTTGTAGCATGTGATCTTGTTTCTTAGAACGGTAGCTCTTGCTCTGTTTTGGGCTTTCTGGTTGCGTTATGTCTGAAAAACCCACTGACTTTGAGGTGCACTTCTTGTGGGCACAAGATCTCCAATTCAGATGCCCATAAGAAGTGGATCTACTGCCTGGGGCCAGAACATTTTTAAAGTCCCAGTGTGAAATTTGTACCTCTTTCAATCTCTGAGCCCTCTCAGATCAATGCAGTAAGCTGATCATTAAAGGCCTGTTCCTGGCTAATTCTTCCTCTTTTGGGGGCTTAACCCCCCTCTAAAGCTCAAGGCTGTAGAGAATCTAAAAATAATGAGCCTTCTCTGTCTCTGAGGGCTTGCATAGAAGACTTAAGAAAATTTCGGATCAAATCCCTTCAGATCCAAAGAACGTCCCTCCTGTCCCTCCTTGTCCAGATTCACAGGTCCCTCCAGATCCCATTGGGGTAATCACTATAGCTAGTTCTCTATTACCCTCTGCATCAGTGTCTGATCCCAGACACTCTGATCTGATATTGTTAGGAGCAGATCTTCAGAATTTGTGCTAAACCAGTTTCCCCAGCTCTGCCATCCCTACTGTTCCAAATCCCGAACAAACATTCTAGGCCTTCTTCATCCAGATCCTGTAGGAGCTTGACAGAAGCCAATATGAGCAAGATGATATGGAAATTTTTTGGGCTCAAATCCAGGTGGGGGTCTTGCCAATTCCATCCTCTCTTGGATCCTTGAGTGTACCTGCCCAGCCTATACAGTCTCCTTTTGCAATCCAACCTGTGGTCTTGAGTCCCAGGATCTGAGATACCCAAGTTACTCTGAGTTGTATCTGAGGAAGCCCCCCTTCCTTGACTCCGGCGGTTTCCCTGATCAACCCTGCTCTGATACCAGTGGATTTGAGTGGGTCTTGGATCCAGGAAATTGGTGCCGGCTCCAGTGCTTTCAGATCCATCCTTTCCCCTTGGTGCCTCAGCTCTCAATTCTGGTATGATTCTTTCTGGAGGGTGCGGAACCAGAGTTGGCCCCAACCTCTTGTCCTTCTGCTGCCTGTGCTGCAAGGAGGACGGGAGAGGTTTCCCAGAGTTATTCAGCTTTCCAGGTCATAGAAAGGGACTTTTGTTTGCATAGAGATCCATCTTCTCACATCTCAGATCCTACCCCTTGCCCCTCATTGGGTCAGAGTGCTGAGCCCATCATACTTGTGTCTCTAGGCTAGCCTACCCAGGGAAGCCCCCACAGTCATTTCCCCACAGGGTTTTCCCAGTTCAGCACCTTCCTCGAACACCCCATGGAGGAGGTACCATGAAAGATGATGTGCATAAGGAGGCATATAGACTCCCCGATGGAGTCTCACTGAATACATAGTTTGAGGGAGAATGATCCCTTCAATCACCACCTGATGACATCTTCTTTGGAGACATCTTAGAAATCCTTAAACAGAAGGGTGGTTGGTCTTTCCAACTTCCTTCTCCTGAGGAGTTGGTGTTTCTAGAGGCTTTTTGAATGGATCCATCTACATCTTGGGTGACCCCCCCCCCAGTGGTTGAACTTATTGACCTAGTTTTTCTTCCAGGCTTGGAAGGAACCGGACACTGTCGAGCCCACCCCCAAATACCCAGATAAATTTCTGTCCCCCAACAGACAGAACCCATTGGAGTAAGGGTGTCCCTATTGATGCTATAGTTGTGGCAGCACCCACTAAAAAGGAGCTAGCTGAGCAGAGCTCCTCTGTCCATCCAGTGAACAAGGAGTCCAGAGTGATGGACAGTTTTGGAAAGTGTATCTACACCTCTGCCACATTTGCACTGAGGTTATTAAATTACCAGGCACATTTTACTCATTTACAAGTATTTGCCAAAGGAGCATTCAAACCAAGTCCATGTCTGTTGCTCTCAAGAAGCTTTCTCCTTAGCTGCTTAGCTGGCCACTCTCTTTTTTTTTTTTTTTTTTTGGTCCATTTCCAATTCATCAATGAGTCTGATCTCCCATACATCAGAGAGCACCTCACAAGCAGCCTGTTCAGGCATAGCTGTTAGGAGATGTGCCTGGATGAGGCTATGCAATTTCATGGAACCTTTTAAGGTATCTTTTGTTGATGTCCCCTTTGGCTTCTCCTTGTTCGGGCCATCAGTGAAAGATGCTCTTACCTGCAGCGAGCAGGAAGGAAAGAACCTGTCTGCCATCGGAATAGAGTGTTCTACAGTTCAATGTACATTCTCTAGGAACCAGCAAGGTGGGAAGAAGTGTGGTTTTGGGAACCTCCAGGACCTTGTCAAGAGCCACATTATGATGCTGCCTCCAGAGGCATAGAAGGAAGTTTCAGTAGCAGACGTCACCCCAGAGGCAGAGGGGGTCTGCAGAACCAGGGCTTCAGAGACTTTTTCCTCTGATGGCCCCTATCAGAGCTAATGGCGTGCTGCCTGACTGTACATCTCTGAAAGGGTCGGGGGTCATGTTGCCCTACACCTGGACAAATGTACAAACAATGAATGTGTGCCAAGCATAATGTTACTGCATTCATTTTCCCTTTCTCCTCCTGTCACAAGGAGACTCCCTGATATTCCACCCAGTCAGAGGGAGTGCGCAGCTCAAGAAGTTCAAAAACTGCTATAAGAGTCATCCAGGAGGTCCCACCCATACAAATAGGATTTGGGACGTACTGCTGCTGCTGCTTTTTGTTGCCAAAGAAAACGGGGGACCCAAGACCAATTTGGGATCTAAGTACTCTGAAACCATATGTAAAGAAGTCAAACTTCAGAATGGTTACACTTCAGTCCATTCTGCCTCTTCTGCTCCAGGATGATTGGATGTGCTGTATAAATCTCCAAGATTCATACTATCGCATCAAAATACAGGTGGTCCAGGAGACACCTGTGGTTGACTGGGAGCTGATCATTACCAATTCAGAGCACTACCCTTTGGACTCGCCACAGCCGCCTGGAAGTTTTAATAAATGCATGGCAGTCATGGCAGTTCATTTGAGACTCTGATTCCAGGTGTTTCCGTATCTCGATGATTGATTGGTTCCTCACCGCCCCAACCAGGCATTAACTTCTACAAGCCTGGGATTACTTGCTTCAGATCTCCAACTCCCTAGACATTATGATAAATCTTGCCAAATCGAAGCAGACTCCTGTAAAGAATCTAGAATTTATAGGAACTTAGTGGGATGCTGTGACAAGTGGCCTCATTGCCCCTTCATTGCATCACATCCTTGAGAAATCAGGTGCGGGGCTCGTCACATCCATCCCCTCCAGCTGAATTAGTGTTGCAAGCTCATGGGTCAGTGTCAGCTGCCATGATTCTAGTTCCTGTAGCAAGATTCTAAATGCAAATCCTCTAATGGACCTTGGTGGTACAGCAGTCTATTCTTTCCCTGCTTGTCTGTTACCATCAAACTCACCTTAATTTGTCATATTTGATGGTGGATGCAGTCAGACAACCCGCTTCTTGGGCAGGCCATTCTCTCTTCCTCCCCCAATAGCCACAATGACCACAGAAGCTTCCCAACTAGGGTGGAAGTGGGGGGGCATTTCAAGGTAGAGCTGATCCTAGGTATGTGGTCCTCCTCTGAGACCAAGTTGCATATCCGTGTCCTAGAGATGAGAGCAGCCCTAACTTTCTTTCAGGATGTTCTTCCTGTAAGGAACTGTAGCAATACACAGACTTGTTTAGTCTGGTACATCAACAGACTGGGAAGAACCCATTCCTACCCATTATGCAGGGAGGCCATGAGGATCTGGGAATGGATGATCTCTTCAGACCACTTTCTAACTGTAATGCACATACTGGATAAAACCAATACACTGTCAGAGACTTAGCAGGTCCATTCTGATTCCTCATGAGTGGTCCCTCAATCAGTAGTAAACATGATTTTCCGCCATTGGGGCCAGCCTTGCTGTGATATCTCTGCTTCTCCCCATAAAAAAAGTTCTTCATTCTGATTCCTCCTCTGGATGAGTTCTGGAAGGATGCTCCGATTCATGATTGACCCCAGGTCTTCTCCTATGGTTACCCTCCCTTCCAGTGATCTTGGAGTTTCTGTAGAAAGTAACCTGGCTGAAGAGCTCAGTCATCCTCATTGTCCCCTTCTGGCCTCGACAGGTATGGTTCCCCTTACTCTGGTCTCAGATAAAATATCCCCCATGGATACTAGAGCCCAGTCTGGATCAGAGCCCAGTCTGGATCTCTTGTGTTGCCCATCAGAAATTCAACATCCCAAACTCCATGCCCTCAAGCTGACCACACTGTTTCCCCACTTCCAGTGATGATAGCATGGTCCAGGCTGGCTTCCCCAGTTTGTGACATTATTTTGGCCTCCACCAAGAAACTCTAAAAGCAAATGGGAAAGGATTTTCTATTTGGGCTTCCAATGATTGACCCTTTCTCACCTCCAATTTCAGCCATCCTATTTCTCTCTACTCTTTAAAGGAAGGGTCTAGTTTTTCTGCTACTAAACTTCAGTTAGCAGCCATATCCAACTTTTACACTGTGAATGAATCCCTTTCTCTGTCAACTTCTATATTATGTAAAGCTTTCATGAAGGGAATGTTTCTCCTTAGATCTCCAATAAAGGATCCCTCTCTTCTTGAGATCTCACGGTGACCCTTTAGGGCTGACTTAGAAACCCTTCGAACCAGCAAGCAAATGTGATATGAAGATTCTTTCCTGGAAAACAATTTTTTGGTATTGATCACATCAGCAAAAAGAATTTTTGAACAGGCTATATCGGCTAAGCTTACTTACATTACTTTCCATAAAGGTAGGGTGTCTCTTTGAATCTAAAATGGCCACAGAGACTAACGTTAATTAGTCCATACAATTGCCAGTTTTCTTTACAAATTGTGCTAATAAGGAAAAAATATATGCTGTACCTTCTTGATGTTCATAGACAGCTACGTTTGTCTTCACAGAATAAAACTGTACAGGAAGTCCTGACCAGCTGGTTGTGTCCTTTTCCCTTAATTGCTTAGGTCAGTCAGTCTCCAGAATTACTCTGGCTAAATGGTCAAGCAGTCTCCAAAATTACTCTGGCTAAATGGATTACTGACTGTATTTCACTGATATATTCTCAAAAAGCTTCAAAATTGACTCATCCTAGAGCTCACTCTACCAGATCTATAGCTACTTTATCTGCCTTTTTCTCTAGAGCTTCAATTGATACCTGTGCTGCAGCCACTTGGTGGAAGACTCGTATCGTTAACGTTTTTCAAATTGGTCATTTTCTCCAGAAGCAGACCTTCCCTTGGTTTGACAGTGCTCCAGCATGTCCGTTCTTGAGGGCCTCCCAAGAGTTGCATCACTGGGACTCTGACCCATCAGTGAGAAAGAATGAAGAGGACAGCATCAGATTTAGGAGCTATGTACTTAAAATAACTTGGCATCTGTGTTGTCCATTTTTATTCTTCCTCACCTTCCCTCCCATCCTCTGGACTTGTCACTCATAGAAGGATCTTTGGATGATTTTGGAACACTCATGTTCTAGATTTGAGCCTCACTCTTTTTTCTTTTCTTGTCTGTCTTGTCTCTGTAACTCAGTGGGCAGTAAGGCAGCAAACTTGATCGGAGGAATTGGGGATGGAATAGGGCATTATGGATAGAGGGAGGAGCTTGTGATTCAGATCCTAATTCCTGTGAATGTGGCAGTGTCCGATCCAAGGATTGGATCCGTAGCCCATCAGAGAAGAAGAATGAAAATGGCCAACACAGACGCCAAGTTATGGTAAGTACATAACTCCTAATTTAGTATAGCCCAGTTATTGCAAGTTGGGGAATAATTTGTAAACTGTCAGAGTTCCTGCTACTGAATTCACATCTTGCATACCAAATATTTTCATACATTTTTAGAAATTTACCTTTTTTGGTAAATTATCCTTTCTAGGTCCCCTGAGCCATCTTACTATTGCAAATCAAATTCCAGTCCCAACCTGTAAATATTTCTTGCTGAAAGCTGATTATTTATCCCAGAATTTTCGTAAGCTCCATAATAGTAGTTTTTGGTGGAATGAGTACATTCCATTGTAATCCTCCTCCCTTGCCAGTAGCCCCGTATGCCAAAAATTTACCATTTTTCTTTTTTTCTCTCTCGTCCATCATTGTTGGAGCTCCTCTAGCAATTGGTGTAATTACTCCCCTTTTTCTCTGACCCTGATACCCTGCTGAATATCCATACCAAAATCCTTTGTCAGATTCACATGTTCATATATTTTCAAATGTCTCTTGGAGCATTGCTTTTTGCAGTCTGCATTTCTCAGTATAATTCGGTACTCTTTCCTTCTTAACTATACCTGCACGAATAATATTGACAGCATAGCCATCTTGATAAAAAGCTGCTGTTCCCACCTATTCTCCATGACAGTTTATTATTTCCAGCTTTTCAGTTACATGCTTATACTAATGTTTGGCAGGTGATTTTTGTACAGTTGTTGCTTCTCTCCATTTGAACCTATGTCATATTTTTCAAGACTTCTTGTATTTAAAAAACATTCTCAAAACACGGAGTAACCTTCCAGAAGGGAAAAATTGCCCCAAATTGATGGCTGCACCTATAGGCATTACCCAACCTAAAATTAGTTATCCATACTAAAGCATATGCTACAGCTTATGGTCCAACTTAACACAGGTTATCTCTTCCACTCCAGATACAAAAAACAGCTTGTATGCTTTTAGAAAAAATATGTAACTTTTAGCCCTAAAAAAAAAGTACACTGGCTGTCTTTAATGCAGTTAATAGAAGAATGTATAATTTCATTTTATGCTGCCATGAAGATTGACTCATTTATTTCCCATTATTTCTAACTTATTTTTTTCACTGAACTGCTTGCTTTTGTACCTTTGCATCTTGCATTTCCTTCCACAAAGAACACTTGTAATTCTCAGTATTGACTGCTTGCTCCTGCAGACAGCTTGTCTCTGTGTAAATGTGCTCAGCAGTGAGTCTTTGTAAATTTCACTGTGGAAAAGAATGCAGAACTGCCTTCAGCTTCTGACATCTCATCTCCACTGGACATGTGCCTGTGGAAAACAAAGAAGCTAATAATCTGCTGTATGTAGCAAGTTTAGTATTTTACATGCCTATAAAAACATCTGTTTACACCTTAGGCCAAAGGTAGTAATGTAGACCTTCACTCTTGTAGAATAAAAAGACAAAATATCCTAATTCTACATTTAGTATAATCAGGGCACCTTTACACCCCATTCCCGTCCCAGCAGCCTGAGATCACAGCAGATGAACATTAAACTTGCTTTTGTCCACCATTTTTCTTGTTAAATTGCAAAACTTGTATGTCTTGCAACTAAAAATACTTGTTTACTTTAATATCTTTAACCTATACAACAGTCCCTGAAATGACTCCCCCAACATTTAAAAATTCCCCCGACTACACACAACTGCTCTACAGTGTATAACATGGTTTGTCATGAAATGTTTTATACAAATACTAAGAACAAAAATTGTTTTAATTAGTTCCCCCTTTTAGTGTTGTCCTAAACTAATGATATAAAGTGTGGGGTATAACCCACAAGTTTAACGGTCAACAAAAGTTTGGTGTTTTTGCACCACTTTGTCTTGCAAAACTATATTTCACAAATGTGATTTATAGCCTTAAATTTATTCACTAATTTCAGTATATTCCTGGTCATCTCAGTCTCCCAACACCAGACTGTGGTTCAAGTGCAAGTTACTGCTGATTCTTCTAGTCTACTCCTGCACTTTTCTTTCAAGCATTTTCCTTTGAAACATTGGGAAAGTTTTCACTGGCAAAGTCTCTTAATGAATCTTACCATCAGAATAAAACCACTGTCCCTTTCTACTTGCTGACCAGGGTTGCCAGATGTCCCTATTTGAGCGGGATTGTCCTGGGATCAGCAGCCCAATCCCAAATCCCACACTGCCGGTTTAAATCCCGGTGAAACAGCCCTTCACTTTTTTTTTTTTATTGGCCCATATACCGGCGTACGGACCAATCAGAAATTGCTAAACACGGAGCTGCTTGTGTTTAATGCGGAACATCAGGCAGTTCCGCATTAAACACAGCTCTGTTTTTGAGTTTTTTGATTGGCTCGTATATTGACATACGGGCCAATCAAAAATTGGTAAACATGGAGCTACTTGTGTTTAATGCAGAACTGCTTGATGTTCTATATTAAAGTAGCTCTGTGTTTAAAGACCTTGAGACTTTTTTTTTTTTTTTTTGGTACTCACTTTGTCCCTACCTGGCCAGTCGGAAACCTGGCAACCCTGTTGCTGATTCACTTTTTGTTGGACAGTTTTATTTCCTCCTCAGCCTGTTCTGCCATAAAAATGACTTTAATCCTCTAGGAAAAAACACTTTGAAGACCGCTTGCTACAGCAGCTTGAATCTCGCCCATTTCTCTTAACATTCCCTTGTTTTTGGGTTAAATGTGCTGCTCTTCTGCCTGTGTACTCTCCCTCTGCTATTAAATGGTTCAGTAGCTATCTCATTAATACACAGCAATCAGTAAGATGGCAGGCTACCTGCTCCCCTTATTTACCAATCCAAACTGGGGTGCCTCAAGGCTCTATTCCTGGCCCTTTACTATTTAATATTTTCACAAACCAAAAGCATGCTTCCTGTACAGCATCCTCTCTAACACTATATATGTGGATGACTCTACCCTTATTACCTGCTCAGTTTCTCTAACCTCCTCTCTGCTAAACATAGCTTCCTATCTGTTGAAGAATGGCTAACCAGTAGCCAACTAATTCTACCCCCCCCCAAAAAAAGCTACTTTTTTTTTTTTCTTTCCAAAAACCCTCTAACCTCAAAACAACCTTCACCATTTCTTCCCTCGACAATACCATTATACAGCCTGACCCACATACTAAACTTCTTGGTGTTATCGATGACCATTTAAAATTTGATGCCCATATTCAGCACTGTATTAAAAAAGACCAATGAAAAAGTCATGCTCTACTCTTAACCCCTTTCTTATACTGCTCTAACCTCACTAATTTCACATTATACCCCTCCCAGAACTCTCCACAGCTGTCAAGACACCTATAAACCAAACAAAAACATTGGTAAACTTCTTTACAAATGTATTTCCTATGCATGGAACAAACTCCCCATTAAATGCCAACACCTGTCACTGAAATGATCCCATTTAATTCCCACTTTACCACCTTACTACCTCTCACACTTTAACACCCACCTATTGCATTTGCATCTTCTTGTCTTTGTGAATAAAATTAGAATTATTTTGTACTCCGTGTTATGCACATTATTGTAACTTTTTTATGTAAACGTCATTCTCAGGCCTTTTGTAACTTTCTAATGTTCTCATGCAAAGCACATTATTGCAGTGTTTGCATAAAGTTTCATTGTCAGATGTTTTTCTTTTTGAAACTTTTGAATAACTGTCTGGAGCTTTTCTCCTTGGGTCTCCATTGAAAATGGGCCACTGGCTCAGTTGGACTAAAATCTGTTAACAAATGACGAATTATGTTGTGTAAAACTAGTCAAGTTGCTTACTTGTGCTTTCATACAGTCTGTCCCTTTCAGTTTCTCTGGTACAGCATAATTCAGAGCACACAGAGAAAAAAACTAACTTTATTTTAAGCAGTTCTTGAGAAACCGCACATTCAGCCAGCTTTTTTCTACAAGTCATATTTTGATTTTTGCAGTTCTGAATAGCTAGTTAATGCTTCTGTTTTTTCCTGCCTTTTTGAATTGATAAATTCCTTCATTGTTTTATTTATTTAAATCGCCTCGGAGTACATTTGATTTATTTATTCAAAATTACTGGAAGCCATCTCTCAAACCAAACCAAAGCTGAAGCTTTAACTGTTTTTGCTGAACAACTGCAGAATCCTTTCCAGACAGTGTTTTTCTCTTCACCTTTTCTGGTTGATATTCTTTCAGGTTTTCAAAATTTATTTATTGTTTTGATTGTTAAAATTCATTCTCAGTGATGCACCTTTTACTCAGTTTCTGTTTTCACACCGGGAGATCTGAATTTATGCTGTTGAAATGTGCAGCCATCTTGGGAGTCCCAGACCACCCTTTACATTGAACTGTATATAGAGAGGGCGATCCATAAATTTGCTATAGTCGCACCTAACACAAGTCCACCTAATATATGCTGTTCCACCCTTTCCTTCAGGCACACTACTTTGTTACATTATGCATGTGCCTTAGCACCACCTCTGTCTCTCCCCAAAATTAGCCCCTGATACTGCTTAATGAGTGAATGTATTTGCTAACTTTGAAAAATGTACTACTACATTCTGCAGATACTCTGTACATTTTTCCCCAGTTTTCTTTCTCACAGATTTGGAAATTTAGCACCTTATTGTGCTTTATTGTCAGACTGCAGGGTCTGCCTGCAAATGGTCAGCTGTGATCAGTGTACTACCCTGGTATTCAAATGAAATAATTGAATAACTTAATGTGAGCTAGTGTGTAAATTTTGTCCCAGCTGGCCTGTGTCATGACAAAGGGTTATTTAGTCAGTTGGTCTGCATGACTAATGAATGTGTAGCTAAATGAAAAAAGGGAAGGTTGGTTCTACTGTCCACTGTCTTTTTCAACTAATGAACAGAACCTGGGACAAATGTACATTTTCATTTACTAACAAGCATAGACCGTCTGGGTGCCAGAGCACCAAGAGATAAGCTACAAACATTGTACATTTATATAGTAATTACATAAACAAATTCATACATGTTTGTAGAGTAGATGAAACTGGTATATTTGATAACAAAAAGCTTTCTGAGCAGCTACTCTTAAATACATATATTTGAGAGTCCTGGATATTCTGAATATAAATGAACAGTAGTAGAACACGTTTATTTATGTGGTATATGTGTTTGTATATGTGGCAATGTGGCATGTCGTCTAAGTGCACTCTTGTTGCATGCATGTTATGTGAATCCAAGTGATCGACTAACATGCACCCTGAAGGGATCAAGGAATTCAGATTTGTTCTGGTAGTATTTAAGTTAGAGGTTGTGTGGTGATGCAGCCCTTCATATAGGGGGTGCATGGTGGGCTTGCTTTCCCTACAGAGAGTGAAACTGAAGCTTTTCCTCATTTTCCTCACTTTTCTAGAATATTCTTCTTTTGATTTATTTTATTTTCCAATGAGTAATTTTGATTAAAATGTATTTGATGGGTGCACTAGACTGTGTGTGTGTGTGTGTGTGTGTGTGTGTGTGTGTGTGTGTGTGTGTATAATGTCTGTGTGTATAATTTTATATATATATATATATATATATATATATATATATATATATGTGTGTGTGTATACCTACACACACACGCACCCATATATATAGATATAGATATAGATATATATATATATATATATATATATATATATATATATATATATATATATACACTAAGAAATGAACTTTGTGACAATAACATCATTCAAAGAATAATAAATCACACCAACTCTTATAGTACTTTAGCACTTTCGTCTTATGTATTATCAAGACTTCTTCAGAAAGATAGGTTTCATAACCGTTGTATGTCTTTACACATGTATGAGTGTGCATATTGGTGTAGTGGGAATAGATGAACAGCTGCATTTATCAAAATGGGAGTAGTCTGCCTGTTTGTATTTCAAAGGGATGAAATGAGAGTCTGTGTTTCCGCAAGATTTGTGAACAATAGGGTTGAGGATTTCTGTCCTTCTCCCCAATGTTTTGTAACCTTGGAGTAGGGTGTGCCTGTGTCTCACTCATATATATATATATATATATATAATCTATATAAAAATATAGATGGATATAGATATATACATGCACACACATGTAATATATATAGACACACACACACACATGTATGAGTTGGAGTATGAGGAATGTAATTAGGCTTGCCCCAACACAGCACCCCCTACCCACGCTAAAACGCTTACTTCTGTATTTTCTGTTTAAGATTAAACATTTGCTTTATGTAAATTAATGGGATGGTTGTCAAAATAGCATGTTTAGCTGTAGTGGTGATAGAATTTATGTCTGCAAGCCTAGTGTGGTCAGTAACCTACTCCCTATGGCCATAAAGCATCGGACCTTACTATCACCCCCCCCCCCCAAGTATTTTTCACCATGGCAGTCATTACTGATTCTAGGCAGAAATGCAGCCACTGCAGTGAATCATCTCACAGGATGGCTTTATTTACTGACAGACACTTTTTCCTTTTAGTAGAAGTAAATAGAGTCAAGAGCACTGAATCTCTTTGAAAAAGCTTTCCAGTCCATTGTATGCTGTGTAGCCTGGAGGTATCATTCCACCTCTAAGCAATGGAAATCTGTGATGCATCTGTTTCATTAAGTGATCATCTGAGCACTTGCTAGTGTTTTTGTAGCATTATGAAATGGGAAGAGAGTTTGGCTTTGTCCAAAAATGTATAAAACCAGCAGCATGCTGCCTGCGATGCCTGCCAGTAGTTTTACAGTTGTTGCTTAAATACTATGTGCAACAAGGTATAGCTCTCATTGTAATTTGAAATCTGGATCAGGTTTAAGAAACAAAGCAATAATTTAAGTATTTATTATACAGAGGTTCTGAAACGGCCATGTTGCTTTTGAGTGAGTGAGGTTAAGTGAAATGTGCAGCTTGTATATGGGTAGCATGGATTGTAGGAATTGCTCCAAGGTTCACTCGGCAAGACTAACAGATGCAGGGACTGGGATATGTCCTTCCATGTAAGATATGGTTCATTTACTGAAATGGCTTTAGACTTTGGGGAAAAGGGAATATGGGATTGTATATGTCTGCATCTGTTCCAGACTTGACTTGCAGTAATTCATTCACACTTGCTTTACGTTCAGTAGTTTCAGTAACCCTAGCCGTGTAGTTGAGATTGCCAGTCTCTATTTTGGATGCATAGAGAGCTTTCTGCTGTTCTTGTGTGTTGACTTTCTGCACTCCTCTAAATCTAAGCAGTGCATAATTCATTTGACATTAAAAGTGCTCCACTGTGACTTTAAAAAAATGATAATTGATGGGAACGATCAGTTAACTGGGATCACATTCCCCTACATACTAGTGTAACGGATTGTTAAAGCTCTTTTTCCTGCTAGCCTTGCAGAATTTCTGCTTTTACTGTGATGTGACCGTTCTTGTCTAATGGACTGCATCTGGTGGGTTGCACCTGTCACTTCTCTTCCATGACCATTTATTACGAAGTGTTTGGCTGCAAGGTGGAAAACAGCTGGAACAGAGGATTGTTGAAATATGCTTGGTACTAATATGCAGACTTCCATTTCCTTTTGTAAAACCTAATGGTCTCACTGTAGTTGTTTCTTATTCATAGAGGTACACGAAAGTATGGGCATAGTTGTAACTAACCACTGTACATCAGCACACTGTCCCCTGCCTATAATTTGGATGTATAAATGCTTGTATAGAATTTTGTTTATATGAGAACTCGTGGTTTCATCTAAGAGCATACCTAACTTGGTTGCTGTTGTGACCTTTTAGAGTCCACTTAATCAGATATTGGGGGTTAGCTCTGCGACTTGCAGTTGAAGGATGTTTGGCTTAATTGTGTCCCTTATTTCTGTTTGTTTTTTCAGCTGTGACCCACATGCAGTTTGCAGAGCAGAGGTGTGGTGTTTGTTGCTGGTCTTTTGGCAGTTGATATTTGAGGTAGCACATTGACGAATGAAGTCCCTCTTTTCGCAGTGACCTGGACCATACCACTTTGAATATGATGAAGATAATGTTTGTAATTGGTATACACAAATTCGGTTAAACTAGCCATGTGTGCATGGCAGAGTATGGCATGTGGAGAATAATGTGCTGAGTGGGAGAGAGATGAGGTAGAGCTGCTGTCACTGTATGTGCAGATTGCACACTGATTGACAAAAAAAGTGCTTTTCAAACTAGTTTCCACTGTGCAGTGGACAAGACAGGGTTGTGATTTATTCTGACTGTGAATATAAGGTGCTGGAAATGACATAAGTGCAGCTGAAAAGGGGATGCAACTTGATGAGTAATATATGGAAGGTGATGCAGGCCATTAGCAGTGGAAAGTTCAGAAAAGATGAGATAAAAGGATGCTGGTCACAGAACTGCTGATGTCCTTCTATTCCTATGTTGCAGTATTCTTGGTGTGAGATTTCCTGCCTTCAGGCGACCCGTACTTCGGCTCCTATACAAAAGCTTCAGCTTGGCTGTTGCAGCTGCATGGGATGTCACACGTAGGGCCATAAACCAGGGACCCTATGTGTGACGTCTGCACGCACAATCCTCAGAACTTTTCAGCTGCAGACGAGTTTGCGTCATACAATCGTTCTCCAGACATCGGATTGACTATAGATAAGTAACCCGTTGGGTTTTTTGCATTTCTAATATTTTACTGATCTTTCACATTGCTTAGACTTGGTTGTTGTAGCTTTCAGCTGATGCCAGGTAAAAAGGAAAAGTGCCAATGTGGGCGCCAGATTCCCCATAAGGACGCCCATGACAAATGTGTTTTCTGCTTAGGCCAGGAACACTACCATAACGCCTGCCCTATTTGTAAATCTTTTGTGTCTAAGACCTTATGTAGCCACAGGCAGCTCTAAACCTTTACTTAGAAAATCAACGCCTCAAACAGCTGGCTCTCAGGATGGGTCCTGCTTTGGAGGCCACCCAAGAACCACCGCGTAAGAAGGCCAAGATGCCTAGGCCTTCATCGCCTGCCGGTTTGCTCCCGGACGCCCCACCAACTACCGATGTAGGAGTTGAGCGTTCTGCAGATCCGTCTGTTCCATCGAACTCCCTCGCAGAGGCCACTGCACAGCCGACGTCTGGCACATCCATGGAGCTTTCTCAGACACTGACGCCTGTTGATGTCGAGGGGGAACCAGATTTGGGGGTTCCTTCAGCCAGGATCTAGACGTTGGATACAGCTGCTGCCAAACCCAGTTCTAGACCGACTCCAACCAAAAAGAAGCAGAAAACTAAACATATTTCACCTGCTTCTGAAGTCCCTTCAGACTGGGAGGCCTTAACCTCCTCTCTTATGTAGGCCTTTATGGCCCTTAGGACTTGTGCCTCACCCACAACTACATTGCCTCTGCCAAGCCGTAGGCCTACCTCTGTTTCTTCTATTCCTATGGCTCCCCTCCCTGAGGAAGAAGAACATGAATCTACCTACTCTTCCTCGGATGAATCAATCTCTTATGCATCCCAGATTGCTTCTCCCAAAGAATATTACTCTCTTGATGAGAATTCTGTGGAAGGGGATTTTCCACCTGTGGACATTAAATTTGGTGAAAGACTACTTCAAATGGGATACTTCCCAAATGCCAGAAACCCAAAAAAGGTACTTTTAACTGCTGCAAGTGGAGTCCCCCCTCCCCTTCAGCTTTTCTCCCTGTTCTTCCTGCATAATTGGATGCATTTTCTGCAGCCTCTAGAACTCCTGACTCTCAGCCCCCTGCACCTAAGCGCCCAGACCGCTTCTACAAGGTGTCAGAGGAACAAAAATTCCTTATAAAGCCGCCTTTAGCAAACCCAGCAGTGATTGCCACTGCACCTGATAAAACAGTCTAGGTTG
This sequence comes from Protopterus annectens, assembly GCF_019279795.1. Classification (NCBI taxonomy): domain Eukaryota; kingdom Metazoa; phylum Chordata; order Ceratodontiformes; family Protopteridae; genus Protopterus; species Protopterus annectens. The sequence goes on from NC_056739.1 coordinate 156,462,467, forward strand.
CTACCTTCTGCCTCCCTATTGCCCCCCCGATAGATAGCAAATCCATGGATAGGATAGGCAAGAAGGTGTACACTTCCTCCACTTTGGCCTTCAGAGCCATTAATTAACAAACACACATGACCAAGTATGCCCTGGACTTAGTATCCCAAGCCACCTCTACTCCTGACGGTCCAATTAAGACGGATATCTCCCCCAAGTTGTCCTTGGCACTACAAGTGGCTAGACACTCCATAAGATGCAGCTACGATGCTACAGAAGCTTCTGCTCGCTCTGCAGCATCAGTATCTGTCGTTAGGAGATATTCCTGGCTTAGACTACAGAATCTGCCAGAGGACTTAAGTCCAAAATCGTGGACGCCACCCTGGATCACAACTTCCTCTTTGGAAAGCAATCTGCAGACCTATTTAAGAATCTGCAAGAAAAAAAGCAAAGAATTACAGGATATTAAGCATCTACTGGTATCCCCTATACCCAAATGTTATAGGAACTACCCGGCTAAGACTACCTTTGTTAGGAGTAACCAGCATTCTGCTGCTTCCTCATCCAGACCCAGAAGATGAACTAGTAGACCTTCCTCATCCAGGCCCACTGGCCCACCTCCTCAACCTAGACAGCACTTTCAGGACAGGGGAGGTCCCAATAATGTGTGACTGCCTTGCTCATCTGCCCCTCTCAGCTCACCTTACCCCTTCTGGCAGACAATCACCACAGATCAATGGGTATTAACCATTATTCAAAAAGGATACTTCCTATGCTAGAAACAAATTCCCCCCTGGAAAGGCATTCCATTTCCCCCAATAAACAATGCCATCTCCTTCCACAAATTCTGTCAGACCTGCAACAACAAGGCACAATAGAGTCTGTTCCCACAGGGCAAGAAGGAAAGGGATTATATCAGACCTGCTACACCAAGGCACAATAGAGCCTGTTCCCACAGGGCAAGAAGGAAAGGGATTCTATTCCTGTCTGTTCCTGGTCCCTCGAGACCCATTTTGGATCACTCCTTCCTAAACCTTTACCTGCAGGTACCACCCTTCAAAATGCTGTCACTGCCTACTCTCTCTTGCCTCTCATACCCTCAAATGCTTTCATGGTCACCTTGGACCTAAAAGATGCTTACTTGCACATTCCTGTCAGGGCTTCCACACAGATGTTTCCTGCGTTTCTGTGGCCCATCCTCGTACTTCCAATGTACGGCCTTGCCCTTTGGCTGCTCCAAGAATGTTTACGAAGTGCCTAGCCTCAGCCATTGCATTCTGCAGGACCCAAGGAATCAAGATTTACCCATATCTGGATGACATCCTTATTCTGGCGCAATCAGAAGATTCCCTCTTAAGACATCTACACTTCACTGTGTCCCTTCTACAAAACCTAGGGATCATTCCAAACCTCAAGAAGTCCTCCCTGAACCCAGACAAGGACAAGATATTCCTAGGTTGCAGAATCAGTACAGACTGAATGAAAGCCTTTCTCCCACAGGACAAGGATGTTCTTCGTGTTTCACTGTTGCGGTCATTACATTTGGGTCATCTGCTTGCAGGTAGCCCTCAGTCGGCCTGATTAACAAAGTCTTGGGTCCTGCGTCGGTTGCTGTCCCTTCTTCCATGACGTCGGGTCATCAGAGGTATAAAACATGCAGACGATGCCATTACATCAGTCTTTCTTGCCATGCAGTGCACGAAGCAGAAGCAGTTCGCAAGTGTCAGTCATCTGACTCCTGAAATTTTCGTTTTCGAGTTTCAGAACTGAAGTCTTCAACTAAAGCTAAGTACCCCGTTGGGGAAACTTTTTCCTGCTCCTTTCCGATGTCAGTAAAAGTTAATAATTGCATTATTTGTGGAAAGCAAATACCTCATAAAGATTTTCATTCGTACTGTATTCCTTGCCTAGGCCCTGACCATGATGTACCTTGCTGTCGGTTTTGTGCTTTATTTAATCAGCGCACTATCAGTGTCTGTATATTTTCACCTCTAAATATTTCCGTTCTCAGTTTAATTATCCAGAAATGTCGTCTGTTAGCCATCCGACTACTGGGATTCCGAAACAACGCAAAGATAAAGACCCACCAAGGTCCAAAACTGCTGACGAGGCTTCTCCTAAGCCAGTCGCCAGTACTCAGTGATGCCCGCTACTTCTGATTCGCAGGCCTCTACCGAGACCCATTCGGTGTCCGGTATGCCGCGAGATGCTTCAACTATGGAAACCATGGATGTCTCTAACTTGGATGGGTCCCGAGCCGCTTCAAGCAGTGCCTTAGAGAGGCCAAATATTTGAGACCACCCAGGGGAGCTCCAACCCCAGGCCTGGGACCTTTAACTTTGTCTTGAAGAAACTCACTCTACCCCCTTTCAAGTCAGCTGCTACTGCAGATTTAAAATTTCTTTCTTGGAAAACAGCTTTCCTTTTTAGCAATCACTTCAGCTAGAAGGGTATCTGAATTATAGCCCCTTATGGCAGTGGAGCCTTTCATCATCTTTCATGCGGACAGGGTGTCCCTCAGAACCAATCCATCCTTCATGCCCAAGGTGGTATCCAGTGTGGCTCTTAATCAGTTCATTCATTTGCCAACCTTCTTTCCCAATCCACAGAATAAAGGGGAACGGATACTGCATTCCTTAGATGTGCACAGACAACTTAGATTCTACTTGGACATGACTAAACCTCAAAGGAAATCTGAACAATTGCTGGTGGCATTTGCTGCAGGGGCAGAGGGGAAGGCTATTTCAAAGCAAACCACTAAATGTATAAGCCATTGCATTCATTTCTGCTATAAGCACCATGGAAAACCTATCCCCCGGGGGATCAGACCTCACTCCACCAGGGCTGCATCTACCTCTACAGCCTTTCTCAGAGGTGTCCCTACCAGGGACATCCTAGAAGCTGCTACCTGGAGTTCTGTACATACTTTCACCAAGCATGATCATTTGCCAATTTTCTCTAAATCCAGAGCTGGCTTTGCCACTGCAGTCTTGCAGGGCCCTATAGCTGGTCGTAATGCTATCTAAATTCCTCCTCCCAACCGTAGCTTTGGGAATCTACCCAAATGTAATGACTGCAACAGTGAAACACGAAGAACATGGTACAGTTGTGTATACTTAACATAAATGTAGATGTTCGAGTGTATTCACTGTTACAGTCCTGGTTACCCTCCCTCCGGCCCCCTAACTTCTTTTTGCTATACCTCTACTTTCCTTTACTATGCTTAAAAGCCTTTTTGGTTCATAGCCTAGTATGAACCTATGAGCCTACCTGCCCTAGGGCACTTACAAGCCTAGCCAGAGTTGTTTGGCTTATGCCCCCTTTGAATTGAGTTTATTGTGCCCTTTTTAAGGTTAGATTACTGTGCCTCTGTCCAGCAGTGACACAGAAGTAATCCCAGGGGTAAACCTACGATCACCCATCCACTCGTCAAGATTCCTCTTGAAGATGGTCAGTGAGGGGCTCTGCCTAACATGGACTGGGATTCTATTCCAGAGTGAGGGGAGCCTCTGGGTTATGAATCTGTCCCTACAGCATGTCCTGTTTATTTCTGTGCTGAGGTTTAAGTCCCTCTAGCTCATAGCTCTAAGGGATTTGGATTTACTGAGGTGAAGCATGTCCATTAATTCCGGGTTGGATATAGCTTTATACGTCAGGCATAGTTCACCTCTAATAGGCGGTATGCAACTGAGTAGAGCTGGAGTTTCTTTAACCGAGCAGCATATGGCATCTGTTTGAGTCCCTTAATCCTCTTTGGGAGGTACTTTTGGGGTTGTTCGAGTTGTTGCAGGTGTCTGGTTAGGTACATCCCAAATGGGGCATTGTATTCTATTATGGGCCTGATGAGGGATGAATAAAGGGGTACAATGACCTCCCTTGATCTAGATGTGAATCCTTTCATGGTAAGGTGGGCTATATAGAAGGTCCTTCTAACCACTTTGGCAATGTGGTTGTCAAAGGAGAGATTACTATCAACTTGGGTACCCAGATCCCTAATTACTACTTCTGTACTTAATGGATTACCACCTATGTGGTAATTTGTGGGCAGTTTGTTTTTGCCAAAGGGTATGACTATACACTTTTTAGCGTTTAGCTTCAGGCCATGGCTCTGGCACCAGTTGTCCATATCTGTGAGACCCTTTTGGAGGATGCTTGTATCGGCTGGAGAGTCAATTATGGCACCCAGTTTGCAATCTTCTGCAAACTTGGTCAGCCACAGTCCTCCCGTGTTAGCCTGTACCTCAGAAAAATATATACCGAATGAGAGGTCCCAGGACCGAGCCTTGTGGGACGCCACTTGTAACTGGTTTCGAGTCTGACATGGCTCCAGCAATCCTGACCACGTGGGTTCTGTCTTTGAGACCGTTTGCAACCCATCTTGTGATGTAAGGGTTTATATTTAAGCTGGAGAGCTTATCTATGATGCCCGAGTGGGGTATTGTGTTGAAGGCTTTTGCGAGGTCAAGGTAGGCTGTGTGGACTACCTTCCCTTCATCTATGGCCTTGGTGACTGTTTCAAAGAAATCAACCAGGTTTAAGAGGCAGGATCTGCCCTTGACAAAGCCGAATTGGGTAGGCTCCAGTGACTGTAGGTCCCCAGTGTCATTGTTAATGAGTTTCATGATGATCCTCTCCATAGCTTTGCAGACCAGGCTAGTCAGGCTTATGGGGCAATGGTTTCCAGGGTCCGTAGAGGCACCACCTTTGTGGAGTGGGACCACTGTTGCTGTACGCCATTCTTTGGGTACATATCCTGTAGTAAGGCTGAGGTTGAACAGCAGCTTTACGTGAGGGTTTAGTTCTTCTTGGAGTTCATGTAGGGGACAAGCTGTGACACCATCTGGTCCCATTGATGCTATGTTTTTTGCTTTGGAGAGGGCGGCTTTCACCTGAGCATCTGAGATGTTTGGGGGGCAGCACTCTGCTGGGATAGTTATTTGCCCTTTTGGAGGGGAGGGGGGGGGTTTGCACTGAACCTGTCTTCCAGGATCTTAGCAATATATGTGTGTTCAGTGTATTTTTTGTCATTTTGGATTAACTCTGAGCATATCTGGGAGTTGCCTCCCAAGTTCCTAACATAACTAAAGAAAGCCTTGTGATTATCTTTAGTATCCTGTGCTATTTTTTTCTCGAAGCTGGCCTTGGAGGATTTTATGAGGGATCGTAGTTTTTTGCTAGTACTGATAAGAGATGCCTTCCCTTTTTGGGACTTTGCTCTATCATGTAGTAGCTTCCTCCTTCTGTTGGACAGCCTATTTATGGCTGGGGTCCACCAGACTGGACACCTGCCTTTGGAAGATTGGGTCTTGGTTTTGTTTGGGATAGCATAATCCATGCATTCCTGGAGGTGTCTATAGAATGCGTTTATAAAGGATTCTGCCATTTGGGCCGTAGTTTCCACTGGCTCGGGGGCCTTGAAGGATTCCACCTCGGTTTTGAGAAGTGTGAAGTTCGCTTTTGAGAAGTTTTTCACTGTGGTTTTCTGGGCTGGGGGTGGGGCCGGGATGTGGATATCCAGTGAGATTAGTTTGTGGTTCGATCTTACCAATGAGGGTATACCTCTGGTATGGAGCATAGAGTCTCCATGTTGGTGATGACCAGGTCCAGTATGTTTTCCCCTCTTGTGGGGGTGGTGACTAGTTGTTCCATAGCATTTGAGTTTATAAATTCTAGGAACCTTTGGGCTAGGGTGTTGGGGCTTGAGTAATGCTCCCAGTCTATGTTTGGGTAGTTGAAGTCACCCAATATAATGGTGGTTGGAGAGATCTTCATATTCTCCATTGTTCTCAGGAAAGCCGAGTGGGATTCCTGATTTTGAGAGGGTGGTGTGTAACATGCTACAAACTGAAGAGCAGGTTTGCCCACTGTTAGTTGCACATGGAGGGTTTCCGATGCTTCATGCAACACCACTAACCTGGAGGTGTGGGTATCTTTGATGAATATGGATACTCCTCCTTTTGTGGTTCGGTCCAAGTTTTGGGGCCGAAAAGCATGATATGAGGTATAACCTGGTAGGGCTGGGGTGCTTTCTGGAGCCTTGAACCAGGTTTCTGTCACTGCACATATATCCGTGTTCTCCATACTGAGGAGGGTTTTGAGTGCGTGCATCTTGAGGTTTAGACTTATGGTGTTGAGCAGCATTACCCTTAGTTTCTTATTCATTGTGCTGACTATGGAGGTGGGTTTGTCTTTTGAGCCTTGCCTAAAAAAGGCACTATGGGGATGCGCCGTTGCCAATATCCGTGTATTTGCTTTTTTGTTGGAGGTATATCTTTGTACGTTTATATTTAATTGCTTCCCATTAGGGGGGCACCTGACATCTGGGGCATGAAAAACTGATGTAATGGCGTCTGCTGCATGTTTTATACCCCTGACCTCATGGAAGAAGGGACAGTAACCGACGCAGGACCCAAGACTTTGTTAATCAGGCCAACTGAGGGCTACCTGCAGGCAGATAACCCAAATATATGAGGCAACAGTGAATACACTCGAACATCTACATTTATGGTAAGTGTACACAACTGTACTTTCTGTCACTAGCTTCCCACTTCCAGGAAGTCTTGTTCTCCCAGACAGTCACTGCAAGGCCATTCCTTCGACTCCTGGGATTGATGGCTGCAACCATCCCCATGTTACTATTGGCCAGAATGCATATGCAAAAACTGCAGTGGTACCTCAAAACTATCTGGTCACAACACCAGAGTCACTTGGAACAAGTTATCCCCCTTCTTCCCTGTTTAAAGAAGGGAAGTCATTTGGTGGATCCAACAAGTACAACTAAACCCGGGGCTTCCACTGCAGCCCCCTCATCCCACACAAATATTACATACAGATGCCTCAGACTCCTGTTGGGGAGCCATCTTGCACTCTTACAGAGTCCAGGCCCAGTGGCAACCTCCCATGAAAACCAAACGCATCAATGTAAAGGAGATGACAGCAGTTCCTCTGCAAACCTTCCTACCCCTACTGCTACCAGGTCCTCTTCTGATAGCGACGGACAATACCACTGTAATGTGGTACATCAAACAGGGAGGTACCAAGGCATACCAATTGTGCAGGCTAGCCCTACTAATTTGCGACCTAGCATCCCAGCACAACCTATCCCTGCAAGCCAGCTACATCCCTTCGCAGAACAACAAGCAAGCAGACCTCCTGAGCGGAACATCATCTCCACAACACGAATAAATGCTGGACAGGACAGTCTTCCTACACATAGTCCACTGGTGGAACACTCCACAAGTAGACCTGTTTGCCTCCCCCCAGAATAGGCAACTGCAGACCTTCTGCACAAAGTTTTACTCCCCCCAAGCCTGGAGAGTAGACGCCTTCAAGTTTCAACTGGGAGGGAAAGTTCCTGTACGCCTCCCCCCCCCCCCCCCCTTCCCTCTGATTCAGAAAGTCCTTCTGACAATCAGGATGGGCAAAGCAAAAATCTTGCTAGTGACTCCCTACTGACCAAGGGTTTCCCCTTCTATACAATTTAGCCAAGGGCAATCACTGCAAGTTACCCCAAAAGGTAGACCTTCTGATACAAGACAAAGGAACTCTCCTACACCCACACTTGCAAATGCTATCCCTTACTCTGTGGGTGATAAATTATTAATCCCATTTGGACACCACTATTCCTAGGGCGTGCTATCAGTCCTGAGGGAAGCCAGGAAACCCACTACTAGAAAATCATACCTTGCTAAATGGGGAGATTTACTCTGTGGTGTCTGGGACAGGAAAGGGACCCTTGTGAGGCTGACACCCCCCTAGTCCTCTCATATATATGTGTTAACATATAAAAGGTGGACTTTCCTATTCATCACTGACAACTCTCTGCTTTATCAGCCTGCTTACCTCTAGATCCTCCCTTGTTAACCAGGCTGCATGTGAAACTCTTCCTTAAAGGCGTCTTACACATCAGACCACCTAAGAAGCCTATCCCTCCTCCATGGGACCTGAACTTCATCCTGGAAAAACACACCCAGTCCCCCTTTGAACCGGCTAATACAGCCTCTCTACAGTTTTGTACTTGGAAAACAGTACTGTTGGTAGCTATTACCTCTGCCAGAAGGGTTTCCAAGCTACAAGCCTTAATGGCATGCTCACCTTACACCATTTTTCATAGGGACAGGGTCACTCTGAGAACTAACCTTTCCTTCATGCCCAAGGTAGTCAGTGACTTATCTCTAAATCAATCCATTCACCTACCCATTTTTTTCCCTCTCCCTCTAACCAAGGAGAGAGGATACTCCACTCCCTAGATGTGCACAGGCAACAGAGATTTTACCTTCTCTATATGTCCACAGGCAACTGAGATTTTACCTGGACAAGACTAAAGGACATTAGGAAATACAAACAACTCTTTGTATCTTTTCACCCCAGGGCATTGGGCAAGGCAGTCATCAGACCATTGCATCCTGAATTAGAAAGGCAATCATTTTCTGCTACTCACAAAAAGAAAACCCCCCTCCAGTTAGGGTTAAGGCACACTCCACAAGAGCAGTGGCCACTTCCAAGGCCTTCCAAAAATTATAGAAGCAGCTACATGGTCCACTATACACGTTCACCAAACATTACAAACCGGACCAAATTTCCAAAGCACGTCCAGGATTTGCCAGGGCAATCCTACAAGGCTTTGTGGAGTCATTTTCTACATCCGTCACCCTTTCATCAAACTAAGCTTTGGTACTCTCTCACACCAAAAATACTGCAACATAGGAATAGAAGGACATAGAATAGTTGTGTAAAATCTTACCATAACCATAGATGTCCTCCTTTTCCATGTTGCAGTATTCCTTCCCACCCACCATTCCCCCTCACAGACTGTACCAGTCTGTTTGCTCCCTGATATCTCTCTCCATTACAGAAGAGACCCAGGGCATTACACATGTTACCTTTGGCAGCCTATCCTGTTGGGCCATCTACTTTACCTGCTTAGCTTCAAGTTCTGAGGATGGTGTGTACAGACGTCACACACAGGGTCCCTGGTTTATGGCCCTACGTGTGATGTCCCACGCAGCTGCAACAGCCAAGCTGAAGCTTTTTGTGTAGGAGCTGATGTACAGGTCGCCTGAAGGCAGGAAATCCCACACCAAAGGAATACTGCAACATAGAAAAGGACATCTATGGTTATGGTAAGATTTTGCACAACTATTCTTTCTTGCAGAGTCCACTTCTCTCTGTGCTGCACTGATGCCCCGACTCTTCAGCTGCAGCTGGAAGAAGTCTGGAAATATTTCGCACAGACTTCCTCTTTGGAAAGGTGTGGTGGAAGACCTAAGATTTGCTGTCTGTGACCACATTTGGCAGGAGGATGGTATTGTTCATAGCCAGGCAGTAGTTGAAGGGCTTTTCTTTTTTCCCTTAAGGGTAGAGGGAACACACACAGTTCAACAGTGTCTGCTAGGACAGTGACCCCAGTGTTTCTCATGTCACACCAATTTCCACATTTCAGTTTGGCACAGAAGTATCCTCCAGGGGAGAGCTGGCTGCAGCGCCAGTCTTTGTTGCAGTTGCAATTCTCCCCTCCTCCAAAGTCATCACTATTTTACATTTTTAGGGCCTCTCTTCCTAACCTTCTGTAAATTCAGTCTGTTGGAATAGCTCCAGTTGTCACTGCCCCCCTTCCCCCCAAATCATTTGTCCCAGACATGCTTCTCCCCTTACTATTAACCAGAAGAGCAAAAAATAACACCACAACCACCCAAAGGTCTTGTTGAAGAAGACAAATTGTAAATGAACAAAGACTTAACAAAACCACCATGGCTTCCAGTGCGATTAAAAATCCAATTTATTGCGTAAGACAAGTGCTTTCACGTAGACACTCTACGCTTCTTCAGATCCTTAAAACAATGCCCCAGTACAAAACATTATTTTATAGCAGCAAAATCACAATCCAAGTATCAATTAAATAATTAAACAATTAAATAATAGAACAACTGACATTAAGTACCCTCCATATAAAAGGCTAAAACCATTTACTTAAAACGCCGTGCATCCAACTCTGGTTTAATACAAATGCTACTGTTCAAACCAGGATAGATGTGTACTTGTAGCTTAAAACTCAATTTCAATTCCATGCGTTCAATAAAATTATCACCACCTCTCTTATTCATTGCAACAATTTGTAAAACCCTAAAACTAAATGTATGAAGTGAAAATTCTACTATGTGCTTGGCTAGAGCATTGCATAAATTACTATGCTTAATATCATATAAATGATGGTACACTCTATCCCCAAGACATTTTGTTTTGCCAACATACAAACAGTTGCACCCATCATATGTAGCCAGGTAAATGAGGTTAGTAGTATTGCAGGAGGCATGAAATCTCGGTTCAAGTTCATAACAGAGTTGGATGCTTAAACTTTTGAACTTGTGTCATACTACTACACTTCTTACAGGGGAAAGCACCAAGTTCTCCCTCTTGAGTTAAAGTGCAAGTTCTATTACCACATAATATCTGTTTCACATTCTGATTGTTCTTCTGTATAAACTTAGGCTGTTCTCCAACCAATTTCATAGTATCCCTATCCGCCATAAGAAAATGCCAATTTCTATTAATTTAATGTACCCTCGTATTATCTGTAGTATATCTAGTTATTAAACGAGTTCCATATTTTCCTTCACATCGTGTGGTACCTCTATGTGGTAAGTTCACTGTCAGGGGAACTCACCCTCTCATTGATAATTTCTTCCCTTAACCTAGAAAAATCTGTAACCTCTATCTAAAAATAACTGTTCTAAAGTATTTACTTCATGTTGCAGAACAGCTCTATCTCCACAAAGCCTCATCACCCTATTCAATTGACCCTTCATAATGTTGGGGAAAATGGATCATAGCAGCATGCATCCTAAACACAACAAACTATTACGCCAACATTCTTTAAGGAACAAACCTGTAGCTATTTTCCCCAGATTATCCTTATACAATTTCACATCCAAAAAAAACAGGGTTTTAAATGAATACATAGCTACAAGCCTCAAAAAAATCTGTTGTATTCCCAAATATGTAATAAATTCATTAAGGAGGGGTATCCCCCCATCCTACAGCATAAAAATATCATCCACAAAACGTCTAAAATTTTGTATGGGTACAAAAATCACTAGTAAACATTGCGTCTCACAAAAGTGTGCCACCAAATTGGCATAAGAATTAGCGCAAGGGGTGCCCATAGCGACACCCCATCGCTGCAAATAAATTTGTTCTTCATACATCAGTACATTGATCGAAAGAATCAGTTCAAGCAAAGTACATATCAAAATAACCTCATTACCGTCAAACATACTATGCATACTAAGTGCTCTTATGGCTTCCATGCCATACTCCTTCGGTATGGAAGTAAATAAACTTTGTACATCCATGGTCACCATCAGTATATCCACATTCTCTCTGTATTATTCAAATCCTCAATAAACTGTGTAGTATCCTGTGGGATGGTGGAAATTTCTCTCACTAAGGGCCCCAGTTTACCTTCCACTGAAGAAGCGTAGAGTGTCTACGTGAAAGCGCTTGTCTTGTGCAATAAATTGGATTTTTATCGCACTAGAAGCTGTGGTGGTTTTGTTAAGTCTGTTCATTTACTATTAACCACTGAAGGCACAACTCCCTACTGTCTACAGCTTTTATTAGCTCTAGTTCTATAGTCTCCATATTGAGAATGGAGGGTCTTTACATCCTCCTGTGAAGCGCACTACACATATAGTGGAATGATACTATATATACTACTGTACTGTTGCAATGATTATCTTTGTGTTTCACTGTTGCAGTCATCACACTTGGGTTATCTGCCTGCAGAGTCGGCCCGAATACCAGAGTCTTAGTATTTCTGCGTCGGATGCTGTTGCTTCTTCCATGACGTCAGGTTGTCAGGGCTATAAAACAGGCAGCTGATGCCATTACATCAATCTTTTTCTTGCCGTGGAGTAGCCTGAAGCAGAAGCAGTTTGCAGGGTCAGCCGCTACCTGAAATTTTAATTTTCGAGTTTATAATCCTGAAGTCTTCTAAAGCGAAGTACTCCTTTGGGGATCCTTTTTTCTTGCTCTAACTGATGTCAGAAAAAGTTAATAACTGCCTTGTCTGTGGAAAGCAAATACCTCATGAAGATTTTCATTCTTACTGCATCACCTGTTTAGTCCCAGACCACAATGTCCCTCGCTGAATGTTTTGTGCCTTGTTTAACACCCGAACCATTCGTCTTCGGGCTATCTTTGTCGCTAAATTCTTTCACTCTCGTTCCCCGTATTCCGAAATGACTTCGATAAGCCATTCTTCAAAAAAAATGTAAATATAGTCGCCAGTCTGCCAGCACTCAGTGAGGTGCCTTTGCAGCCCTTGATGCCCACTTCTATGGATTCGCAGGCCTCTGCTGAGACTCATTCAGAGTCCGGTATGCCCCGAGATGCTTTATGGAACCTGCAGATGTCTCTACCTTGGATGTGTCCGGAGCTGCTCTGCAGGCAGTAGCTTCTGAGGGTGTATTCCATCCTACCGCTGTTCGAATCAAACCGATGACTTTGTTTTTAGTCAAAACGACCGAGTTTCTTAGGACCAGAGTATGCACTACACCTAGAAAACAGATCAAAGCACATGCTCAAGCTCCCATGCCACAAAATCAAATGCTTAGAATGGCTGAAGACCTTCTTACCTTAATTAGGGGAAGCTAGCCTTCCCCTGCTAAGAGACAAAGAATTGAGTTTCCTTCCGATTCTACAGACCAGGAGTCAGATGACTCTGACCCTTCTGATTATCAGAACATGCCCTTATCAGCCTATGAGGATTCCCTTTGCCTCCACTCCAGAGGATTTTTCTTTTGTTGAAACCTTGCATACTTTGAGAGCATTTCCACTTGGAATTCCAAGACTACCCTCAGTCCAAAAAGAGACTCAGAATTTTTAGAGTTGCCTCAGGACAGGCCTCTAGCTATACCCCCTGTCCTGGATGTTGTAGATGTTGTTTTTATGGAATCCAGTCTTACTCCAGATAGGTCTCCTGGGGGCCAGGGGGTAGGTCTCCTGGGGGCCAGGGGGTAATGTGACAGGTACTATAGAGTACCTGATTCCCACAAATTTCTCCAAGAATCTTACTGCGGATCCAGAGACCATTTCCCAGGGACCTAAAGGTATTAAGGCTACTATAGCTAAAAATCCTGCTCCTTCGGACAGGGATTCCAGAACTTTAGACAAATGGGGGTAAGAAGGTATATACCTCTGTAAGTTTTGCCATCAGGGCATTGAATTGCCAGTTTCACATATTGAAGTACCAGCAACATATTATGGAACTAATTAAACAAAAAATGGTATTTCCAGATTGTGCAGAAAATAAAGATTACAAGACCTAATGTGTTCTGCAAACCAAGTTGGTAAGCATACTTTGCAGTGTGGCTTTGATGTCCTAGAAGCATCTTGCAGGGCTGCAGTCACAGGGTTTGTACTGAGAAGGCATGCTTGGCTGAAGGAACAAACCTTGCCAGATCATGTCAAATCAAAATTACTGCTCCTTTAAGGACTGTTTGTTTGGCACCAAAGCAGAAGAAGTTCTTAAAAAGATGGAAGAAACAACTAAATCTATGCAACCTGTCAAAGAATTCTTTCAAGTGCAATCACCTAGATTCAGTAGGCATTGGCCTTCTAAAAACTGGTCCTTTCCAGCCCTGACCAGACCCAGGGGAAACAGGCCACCCAGTCTACAGTCTCACGGTATGCAGAGATCTAAACAATGGAGTACCCCCACCCCAAAAACGGAGTGGTAAACTGCCCCTTATGGAAAAAGTTCACAGTGACTTTTCAGTTATCCTTCCCAGCCCTGCCCAATTACTTGTGCACCTAGGAGGAAAACTTGCCTTTCATGCAAAAAACTGGATGTCCATTACTCAGGACTGATGGGTCCTAAACATTGTATCCCGGGGTACAAATTCTACTTCCATTCACTGCCAACCCCAAGAGGGTTTCCAGACCTTCCTCCAAACCAGTGGGCAGAGGCAAAAAAGCAAGTACTTTCCCTGCTCAATATCAGAGCTATTCAATCTGTTCCAGTAGAACAAAGGGGTCAGGGTTTCTACTCCAGACTTTTCCTGGTGCCCAGAAAAGAGGGCTCTTGGCACCCAATCCTGGATCTTTCAGTTCTCAACATCTTTCTGGTCATCCCAAAATTCAAGATGCTTACCCTGCAACAGCTTCTCCCTATGCTAGCCAAGGATGCCTGGTTAGTCCCTCTAGACTTAAAAGAAGCTTATCTGCGCATCCCCATAAGGGAGTCATGAAGAAAATATGTACGCTTCAGGGCAGGCTCTATGCACTGTCAGTTCTCTGCACTTCCCTTTGGCTTATCTACTGCGCCCAGAGTATTCACAAAGTGCCTGGCTCCAGTCACTGCATACTGCAGGCAGAGAAATATCCAAATTTTCCCATACTTGGACGACTGTTTGATTCAGGAGGACAGTCAGGAATTGCTACGTCAGCACCTGGCATTTGTAAAAAGCCTTCTCACTTCATTGGGGTACACCATCAACAAAAAGAAATCACAACTGGTACTCAGTCAAAATATTGTATTCCTGGGAGCAAGCTTGGACACAACTTCCCAGATGGCATATCTCACTTGAGAAAAACAGGTCTATCTGGCAAACTACTTCAAACAAATAGCCACCAGAACCCAGCTTTCTGCAAGAAAAATACTGCAAGCCCTAGGGTTCATGGCCTCATCTATTCTGCTAATTCCATATGCAAGACTGCATATGAGGAAACTTCAATGGTACTTAAGTCTTTGGTGCCAACATTCTCAGGATCTGGAAACAGTCATTCATATCATACTTTGTGTAAGGGCAGAGTACCTTTGGTGGGCAGAAACATGCAATCACAACAAGGGACTGCTTTTCACTCAACCCCTCGCTGCCCAAACCCTGACAACAGATGCACCAGACTATGCATGGGGGGCTCACATGGCAGGCAAATGCATTCAGGGCCACTGGAGCCCAGGCCACATTCTCCTGCACATCAATCGAAAAGAAATGCTAGCTGTACAGAATGCTCTGACAGCCTTCAAATACCAAATCCTTCCAGGACAACTGCTTATAAAAACAGATAACACCACAGTTATGTGGTACATAAACAGGCAGGGGAGGAACACATTCTTACCCACTCTGCAGGTTAGCCATGGCCCTGTGGAACACTGCCTTGAGCAACTAAGTGCATCTACAAGCTCAATTCCTGCCAGGCAAACAAAATTCACTGGCCGACTACTTAAGCCGAAATCTCCTAGACTTACATGAGTGGAAATTGAAGCCCAACACCTTCAACCTTCTGATCAAGAGGAGGGGACACTGGAGGTGGACCTCTTTGCCTCCCCCGAAAACCACCAGTTGAGCAAATACTGCACCAGGAACCCTCACAGCAGGGCCTGGAAGGGTGGATGCCCTATCCTTTCAATGGGAAAACCTCTCAATTTATGCCCCCCCTGCCCCTTCTCTCGAGTACTACTTGAGATGGGACAGGCTAAGGGCAATTCTTATTGCCCCAGACTGGCCACGTCAGCATTGGTACCCACTCTTGCATAGCGTGACAACAGTGCCACCCAGGCACATTCACCAGACTCCTACCCTGCTGTCTCAGCTGAAGAGACAGATTTTGCATCCACAATTGTAAACCATAAACCTTGCAGCCTGGCTTATCCCTTGAATACCCCACCAGCAACCCTCAGCAAACAGGTACTGGACATCATTCTTGAAGCCAGATGGCCTTGTACTAGAAAATCGTATGGTGAAAAGTGGAAAAGATATTGTTCTTGGAATCGGTCAAGGGAAGGACACAGCAGTGCCCTCCTTACCTCTAAACCCGGATTACCTAGCGGAGCTACTCCACAGAGGCCTATCCTTCCCCTCCATTAAGATTCATGCCACTGCCATCTCCGCTCATTATAATAGAGCCACCTTTATTTTCTCACCCTCTCATCAAACAGTTCCTGAGGGGGGCTAACAACTTAAGGCCCCCTAGGAGAACACCCACCCCTGCCTGGGACCTTAACTTTGTACTGGAAAAGCTCACGCTTCCCCCTTTTGAACCTGCTGTCTCCTGCAGAATTAAAATTCCTCTGTTGGAAAACAGCCTTGCTTTTAGCCATAAGTTCAGCAAGAAGTGTGTCTGAGTTACAGGCACTGATGGCTGTAGAACCCTTCATTATTTTCCATGCTGACAGGGTTTCCCTCGGGACTAACCCGTCCTTTATGCCTAAGGTGGTGTCAAGTGTGGCTCTAAACCAATCCATCCATTTGCCAACCTTCTTCCCTAATCCTCAGAATAAAGGGGAAATTATCCTGCACTCCTTGAACGTGCACAGTTGGCTCAGGTTCTACCTTGGACTAAGCCGATAACCCAAGTGCGGTGACTGCCACAGTGCATACACTCTAACATCTACATTTATGGTAAGTGTACGCAACTGTACTTTTTGTATGCAGTGGTTGATGAATGTTAATGTTTTATTTTTTATTCAATTTGTGACCACGAGCCAAATAGGAAAATGGTTCAGTGGGATCAGCGTTCTATCATAGTTGACGAACACAAAAACTTGTGCCTATCTTTAAGGACAGGACAAGTAGAGGGGCAAAGCTTGTACAAACACAGGATCTGAGACATGACTATAGAGCTGCTGTCCTAGTAAAGAAATCCAAAAAGAATTGGGATGATATCTATGGAACAAAGCAAATCATTTTGGGTGTTACTACACCTTAATTTTAATTGCTTTTCTGCCATTTCATGGTGGTGTTTCTGCAGCACTGAATGCTTGTAAAAGAAAACGAGGCATTATTGTTTGATAGAAGACTTCTCATCGCCTACTTGTAGTCCATTATTACGACATGTAGAGTATGAGCATATGAGCGTGCGTGTCTCAATAGTACAAAATGTTACAAAATTAAATCTAGTGCTATACATGTGAAAAAGGAAGAGAAGCTCCTGACACAATGAGGTATGATGTATATGCATGAAATTTGTGCGCTTATACATTACATATATTGTATACACACACACACACATACACACACATATATATATATATATATATATATATATATATATATATATATATATATATAAAATGTGTGATTGTATCTAGGTATAGATGTAGATTTATTCATGTATATGCGCGCGTGTGCACACACACACACACACACACACACACACACACACACACACACACACACACACACACACACACACACACACACTTTTAGCCTGTCGATATGACAGAATAGTCTAATGCATTATCTGTGGCACAAACTAGTTCTAAGAAAGTATTCGACTGCTGTAGTACAGTACTGTGTGTCAGGAATATTCACTTAACCCGGTACGTCTGTCCTCATTAATGGGGGCTATGATTAAGTTGGAGGGACATCTCTGTGATTACATTATGTGTACATGAGACTAAAATATTTGGGCTATAAAGAAGCATTAACATTCATGAGACATGACTAGGCTAAGCCTAGCCAGTGTAACTCAGGTTTAAACAGTGTATGGCCCCTAGGGGCAAGAGGATGGCATGGATTTGTGTCTGTGCAAGGAGTATCTAACAGATTGCCCCTAACGATAAGTGACATAAGGATTACCCTAGGTGTCAATTTGCAATTCTGGATCCATTGATCCAAATTGCATTTGAAGAATGCCAGGGAAGGTCTCTGCTTTAATCTAAATAGGAAGCCTGTTCCAAAGAAGGGGAATCTGAGGCACATCCTTCTCTCAAGTACATTTTGTTTGAGTCGCTGACTAAATTTATGCTCCTAGGTCAGGTGACCCTTATACTGTATGACTTATTGATATCCAACTTTGATGGAACTGCTAGACTTGAGTGCCTTGTGGGCCAGGCATAGGTCACACCTTAATGGTCTGTAGAACACAGAGTAAAGGGATAGGGCTTTTAGTCTATCGGCACAATTCATGTTATTTCCATCTTGTATTTTCCTTGTGAGGTACCTCTGAGGTTGCTCTAGCTAATTTAAGTGCCTAGTTAAGTACATGTCAAAAGGGGCATTGTACTTTATTGTGGGTCTAATGAGGGCCGAGTACAGTAGGATTATAATTTCCTTGAATCTCTAGGTGCCATACCTTATAAGACTTCCTGACCACTGTGGACACATGGCGTTCAATAGGCTACTGTATGTGTACCTAGATCTCTCACCCCTGAGCCTACTCTTAGGGGTGTACTATTGATGCTATAATTTGCAAGGGTATTTGACTTCTCAAAAGGTATGATGCATTTTTTCACATTTAGTTTTAGGCCATGGTTCTGGCACCGACTGTTTGTCTGATCTAGACTCTCTTAAAAGATATCTACATTGTTGGGGGATTCGGTGATTGCCCCCAGCTTTCAGTTGTCTGTAGACTTTGTCATCAAGAGGCTTTCCACATTAGCTTTTACTTTAGAGAAGTGTATTCTGAACAAGAGTGGTCCCAGCACTGAGCTGTGTGGCACACCACTTGTGACTGGCCTCTTGCTGGCTTTAGATTCACCCACTTTAACCACGTGTTTTGTCTGTGAGCCAATTGGCTATCCATCTGGTAAAGTTTGTTTGCTTTGCATGGATTTAATTACATGAATGTGAAGTGTGCAATTGCAGTTATTGCTCATGAAACAGGAGAGCTGTAAAGTACAATGAGAAACCTTGCCTACTGTGTGATTGTGAGAAGATGTCGACCACATTGCTCCTTGGCAGAGTCTAAAAATGTTGTGTATGGCTCAGTGTTTTACACTTGTTAAAAAGTAAGTTTAGTCTTTCAAAGATCATAACCTGTTAGAAAAAGGCACGTGTGTAGGATTACACTTACCCCTTGTGTACATACTAATATACATTTGTGTGCGTGCGCATGTATAACACACACAGCCTGTCTTGTCAAAGATCATTTCAGGTATGAAATAGCTATATTTTTGAGCAGTTTGGAATTTGAAATGTAGGGTGTAAGAAAACCAAATGTACTAATAGTACTAAGAGTAATTTGATTTGACTGCAAGCTGTGTGGTATGCTGTATGGATCCGAGTCCTGTTAGCAGATAGTGTGCTGTCTCTGAGATCCAGATGTGCTGGAGAGTTGTCTGGTCTAAACATGTGTTTGTTGGCAGGTATAAAGCTGGCTTGCATGGTGAATGGCTGTGTGTGATCCTGTGGTCACTAGTAGTGGGGAAGAGCACAAGTGGCTGTTTCTCTTTGTCCCTCTCCCTGCGTTGCACTTCAGACTAATACTGAACTGCCCTTCTAGCTAGTCTCCCTGTGCACCACACTGTTTAAGTCCTCCGTTATTTATGTTTTGCTTGTTTTTTTGTGCACTTCGTTGCTGATCCCTTATGGATTACTTTGTGCGTTCTGCATGTTCTTGTGTTATTGCAAGGCTTTTAAATGGTAAAACTTTTATGTTTCTTTTTTACTGTCACGAGAGGTACTCTGACCTTGTGTGTGAGAGTTAGATGGCCATGAGCTGCCTCTAGTGCCTTAGGAATTTAGGGGTGGCAGTGTCACTGTGGTCTGACAGCAGTCCTTGGGGCGTTGTGATTTGGTAAAATGTGCTGGCATACTTTTCCTAAGATATGATGCACATTCAGTAAGTGCACAGCTGCTGAAATTAAATGGGCAGTCTCTTCAGCTCAGCACCCTTAGGACAGCAGTTCTGGTTTATATGCATGCTGCTGGTTTGGTCTGAAGGTGTATCTTAAGACATTTTGTTTCCACCTTAAACCGTAGCAGTTTGTACATTACGGTACTACTAAAGCTCTTCATTATGGGTGGCACTGCAGTGGATAAAAACACTCCTCACTTGACAGGTCACTGATATGTGTCTTAAGTAGACCTATTACTTGCAGTGATCCCAAAATTCCAAAGCCCCAGCTCCCTGGAATAATTTAGAATTGTGCAACATCTGATGTATTATGATAGATCTGACAGTGAAAATGCAACTAAGTAGTTCTCTAAATTAATTAGCAGTACTGTGTTTGGTATATATATATATGCAGTAGCACAACACAGTGCTCTGTTGGGTTTTCTCATAGACTCCTTTAAATGTGGAGATGTAGCCCCGTATGTCACAAGGGCTTTTGGCAGAAAACGTTGCACAGCATGGCAGCAGAACATGAATGAGAATTCATTTTAACCATGGTGTTGTCTGCATGTCAAGGCAGCACACTTTAAAATGAAGCCCCCTGTACTTGTTTTCTGTGTACTGCACACCTCGGCATTTTGAAGTAGCGCTTGCTTATTGGTGTGTGGCTGTAGTATTAAAGTAATACTAAGAAAGTACTTTTGTGGTTTGTGCTTCTTCATGCACTTACTTCCCCATAATGGGGGTGACATTAGAAAAGCGAAAGTGTGGAATGTTAAATATCAGAGTTCTACAATCACTGGTCTAAAGTAGATCCTCTAAAAGACTGTACTTGCTGAAACAAGATGGCTGCAAGTCAAATAGTTGAGTAGCCCTCTCGTGTGTGATGGCAACCAAGCCTTCTGTGCCCAGGCTATTCCACTCCATAGCCTCCTAGCTAATGCAGTCAGCTCCAAGATCACAGCATCTTAGTGGAAGGGGGAGCTCTTTCAGAGTTTGTTTTTATCGTCTTTTATCATTGGGTCATTTGAATGTTAATTAGAAGTCCCACTTTCAAGTCAGTGGTTTTATGGTCAGGGTACTGTGATCTGTGAAGATGCAGCAAGTTTGTGAACAGTTTTGAAAGCAGTTTGAAGTAAAGTTCTCTGGGATTGCGCAATAAAGGAAGAACATTAGAAATGCTGCGACTTTGACACAGAACCTCAGTCATGCAAAAAGTGATCCTTATAGTTTGCAGCATGGTAATGCAGGTTACTGCAGCCCATCTCTGTTGAAGTATTCACTCCTCACGCTTCTTTCATTTCCTGATATTTAACTAGCTAGAGTCATTTCCTGTAATAAGTGGCAGTAGATAGAGTTTTTTTTTTTTTATAATTCTTACTTTGGCAGATCTCTTACTGGGCCTTCTCTAGTGATATCACAGTACCAAAAAGCAAGGCTGTAACATTTGTATGGTCAAGCAGCATGTCTCTCTGAAAGTGGTGGTTGTATGGAGTCCTAGAACCAACATCGGTCCAGAAGGCTGTTATGGTTGCTTGAGAGGCATATATTATAAAGCAGTAAGAACTGTAAAGTGTACATTCTGTGGTATCTTTTGTTGTGCTGTTGTAATAGCCCAGGTGAAGTGCTGTGTTACTGCATAGGGATGCTTTCTAGAATCTGGAGGCCTTCACAGTGGCATTCATTGCAGAATGTATGTTTAGATAAATCATGGATTTTTTTCCCTGTCTGTCTGCTGAACAGTCTTCTCCAATGGTACAGAGACATTTCATTCCCTGCAGGAGATGTCATGAATTGAGCATCTTAAGCAATATTGGAGTGAATAATTGTTACATTTTATAAAATATTGAGTGAATAATTGTTACATTTTATAGCATGAAAACAATGAAATTGTTACATTAATACAAAAACAACCCATAAGATGTGTACCTTTGTCATAAAGTGTGAGGCTGTAACAAATGTGTTTTAAGGGTTTTCTCTGTGCATCTGTCTAATGGTACTTCCTGAAACTGCAGATGTGATAGTAAATCATGTTTGTTAGTACAGTAGTACATAAAGTAGAGAATTCATTTGCTGTCATTCATCATCATGTAAAACTCCCTACAACACAAAATCAATTAACAGTCCAACCCTCGGCTAATAACCCCAACGAGAAACCTAGATTTCTCCACATAAAATGTACAGTTGCCAGCAGCATGTATGCCACCAGTCACAAAAGGTTATTAAAAACACACGTACTCCTGTACAAATTCATACCAGTAGTGCTTAAACTTACAACTAAGTCTGAAACAAACCCAAGTTTCACCTCTAACTGCTTCCCATTCAAACAACCAACATACAATAGTTTTCTTTTATCGATGCACAGAATTTTGAGAGTAAATTGCACCAAATTGGCTTCTTCACAGTCTAATCCAACCCCATTGTTTTACCATTACAGAATCCTAGCTAAAATGAGACTGCTCTTCCAGACTTGCCTTTTTACCAATATACAGCTTTAACTCTAGACCATGAACTCTCACAGACCAGTTTCTCCTGACTCAGCAGAGCAATTCTAGTCGCTCACCATTTCCAGACATAAATACCTTCTCATTCTTGGTGACTTCGGTCGTAACTTAGTGACCTTTGCAAAATGACATTTGTTATGCTAGCAGACTTCCAACCTTGTACAATTAATCATCCAGCCTACCAATCCTAATGTGAAATGTTCAGAACACTCCTTTAAAGACTTGGTAATTGGGGATACTGTGCTTAGACTTTGTAATGTCATAGGACCCCCCCCCCATCTTTGACTTTTGCCCCATAAGCTTTAACATACAAAGCTTAACTCTTACCCTACAAATATACCCCCTTTAAATCCAAATCTCTATCAAACATCACAATCCAATGCCTCCCATCTGTTAACAGGGCCACAGTTCAACTCTGTGCACTTATAAACCTTACAGTAGAGACCCTTATGGCAATTAGTAACCTTCAAAACACATTTTTCCTGTAATTACCAGACTTGGCCATTGCCTTTGTTTTGTTGACATTTGAAATGAAAGCTCCTCCAAAACTTAGAGGTTTGTCTGCCGTGCTTGAAAATAGTCAAAAAACCCTCACAAGTTAGCACTATACGCAGCTATCAAAATAAACCGTTAGATGTCACAAGTCAAATTTCCTCAATTCAAAACAAAACACCCTACTTAATTGATCAAAAAACCCCTGGAAAGAGGTCACTTGCTTTGCCTGTTGAAACAAACCGCATTTAATTCTTACCTCACTGCATTTATTCTCACAGAATTACTAAAACAAATTCACAAATCCTTAATTTTACCAGTAATCTATGATCTGCTCCCCTCTTTCATTCCTCACTTCTACTTCAAACTAAATCTAATGATATCCAGTCTTTGTCCACAAATCCAACTTGATACACCAGTGGGCACAGAGAGATTAACACCTGCGGTTCATATACCACTCTAGAGACTTTTTATCTCTCCCTGTCTTGCACATGTACAACCAAGTGTTACACAAAATGTCAGACTTAATCTCCCTTGGACAGTGCCTTGCCTAATGATACCAAACCAACTGCATTGCGTTTCTGCCCCATCTCCATCTTACCCCCAGGTAGTATATCACAGTGTAGATAGTTTTTCAGATGAATACATCAGTAAATGTAAACTCCTGTCTCAAAACAACGCTGCTTTTGGACTTGGTATTCAAATTGAAGTCCCAGTACTATTTATTTTTATTTATTTATTGACATTTGTTAACTGGGAAAGTCCACTGGGCCAATGACCCATTTTCAGTGGAGGCCCGGGGAGAAAAGCTCCATACAATAACAAAAATCTTTACATAACATCAGCTTAACTTTGAAAGTCAAGAAAGTTTTTACACAATACAAATTGAAGTAGATAGATATACAAGACAAATACATATTTAGAGGTATACAATACAAGAAAAATAAACCCAGTGTGTTAGATTTTTAGTAAGTCTGTATATTCTCATAAGTAAGAATAATGTTTAATCAGTTATGTTTATTCAGCCACAGAAATAAAGAAAGCAAGAGAGATTGGATATGAAGACAGATGGTGTAAACTGCAACTATATTAAGTTAGTAAAAGTATTTGTAGTGTATAGCGGCCAAAACATTTTAAGGTGGTTTAATTGTATGACAAGAACAGACAAGGTTATTGAGAGAGTGTTCTTTTAGTGCAAATTTGAATGTTTTTAAAGAGTCTAGTTGAGTAATAGAAAGAGAGAGTCTAGTTGAGTAATAGAAAGAGAGAGTCTAGTTGAGTAATAGAAAGAGAGAGATTGCATTCCAAAGTTGGCAATGGCGTGGGAGACATTGTCCAGCTCATTTGTTGGGTTTAGTTATGGTTGAGTTTGTTAGAGGACCTAAGATGCCGAGTAGGGGTGTGTGTTTGTAATGTAGTTTGAAGGGATGGGTAGTGGTTTGGATTGTTTAGTAGTTTGTGGGTGACAGTAAGTTGGGAGTAATGCAGGTAATGAGGGAACTAAACCAGTTTATAGATCTTCGTGTTTCACTGTTGCAGTCATAACTGTAGGGTGCTCCTGCCGGCAGGCAGCCCGAGGTCGGCCAGAATCCCAAAGTCTGGGTCCGGCGTCGGCTGTATAAGCTAGTATCCTGACGTCAGTACGCCTTGGTACATAGCCCTCAGCCGACACCATCTTCTCCAGTCTTTCTTGCCGTGCGGTGGAAAGCAGCTCGCAAAACGTTGGTTGGCGATTTTCGAACAGCGTATTTGGTTGTTGTCGGTCCGAAGTTCTTACTTCTCTTCTCAAAGCTAAGTACCCCGTTGGGGAATTTTTTTCTTGTTCCTCCGATGTCAGAAAAAGTTAATAATTGTATAGCGTGTGGGAAACAAAAATACCTCATAAAGATTTCCACTCTTACTGTCTACCTTGCTTAGGCCCTGACCACGACGTTTCTTGTTGTCGGTTCTGTGCCAGGTTCAACTCTCGTACTATCAAGCGCAGGTACGATTGGGCTTTAAATTATTTTGGCAGACGCTTCAATTACAGAATGTCGTCGGACACTACCGGAGTTCAAAAGAAGCGCAAAGACAAAGACAGGCCTCTGAGGTCCAAACAGGACTCGTTGCAGCTGGAGCCAGCGTCCGGTTCGGCTGTCGTCAGTGAGGCGCTTTTGCAGCCCCTGTCGTCCGCCACTTCTGAACCGATGGCCGATACGGACTCCCATGGGGAGCCATCAAGGCCCAATATTTTAACTGCTGCAGGACCTTCGGACGTCGCTCCTTCAGATGGGTCCGGAACCGCTGTGCAGGTACCGGCTTCTGAGGGGGTTTTCAGGCCTACTCATATCACTATTTCAAAGGCAAAGGCAAAGACAAAGACTCCTACTAAGTCTAAAGTTTCAGCTCAAGCTGCTTCTGAATCCACTCCCAAGACACAAAAACAATTATTGAGGATGGTTGAAGATTTGCTTACAATGATTAGGGGTTCTCACCCCCCTCCTGAGAAAAGGCCTCGACAGGATGTTACTCTGGATTCCTCTGACCAGGCCTCTGTATCTTCTGTTTCTTCCTCTGATCAGGACTATTCCTTTCCCCCTTATGAGGATTCGGATGCTGAGGATTCTTTGCCCTCTGCCTCTCCGCCTGAGGATTTTTCTTTTGGGGAAACCTTGCATGAGATGAGGGAACATTTTCATTGGGAAGGACAGGAATATTCTGCTTCCAAAAAGAGGCTTAGAGAATTTCTTCTTCTTCCTCAGCATAGGCCTTTAGCTATCCCTCCTGTCTTAGACATTGTAGATGATGCTTTTTCTGAGGCTAATTTGAATCCTGATTCCATGCCTCCTGCTCCTTCTAAGCCTGATAGATTTTATAGGGTTCCTGACTCTCATTTATTTTTATTTAAAAACCCTTCTGCAGATCCTGAAACTATTTCTCAGGGCTCTAAGGCTGCTAAGGTTGCTTCTTCTAAAAATCCTATTCCCTCTGAGAAGGATTCTCGTGCTTTAGACAGGTGGGGTAAAAGGTATATACTTCTGCTACCCTGTCTGTAAGGGCTTTAAATTGCCAGTTTCATATGTTTAAATATCAGCAATTTCTTTTGTCTGTTTTAAAGCAAAAGCTTGCTTCCCATCCTTCTTGTGCAGAGGATAAGGAACTTCAGGATGTTTTGCATGCTACTGAACAGGTTAACAAGCATAGCTTACATTGTGGTTTTGATGCTTTGGATGCTTCTTGCAGGGCTGCTGCCTCTGGTACTGTGATTAGGAGACATGCCTGGCTTCGTGAACAAAGTTTACCTGAACAGGTTAAGGCTAAGTTATTAGATGCCCCTGTTCAACAAGATGTTCTTTTTGGTTCTAAGGCTGAGGAAGTTATTAAAAAGATGGAAGAAAAGGCAAAATCCATGCAGACTGTAAAAGATTTCTTGCAAGTTCAGCCTCCTAGATTTTCCAGGAATTGGCCCTCAAAAAATTGGTCCTTTCCCACGTCTGACAGGCCTCAAAGGGGAAGATATAGACGGTCCAGAGGTCGTGGTAAAGGTCAGACCTCTTACAGATCTAGACAATGGACTGCTTCTTCACCTAGAAGGGGAGAAGACAGATCCCAATCTCAAAGAAAGCAAACTCAATGACTCTCTCGGTTGGGCTTCAGGACCCCTTCACCTGGACGCCCCTCTCGGAGGAAAACTGCCTCTTTTTTACAGAAATTGGACTCATATTACCCAGGACAGATGGGTATTGGACGTGATTTTAAAAGGTTACAAGTTCCATTTTCACACTTTGCCAAGGACTCACGGTTGGCCAGATCTGCCAAAACTTCAATGGTCAGAGGCCTTAACTCAAGTGGATGCTCTTCTGGCCATGAGAGCCATAGAGCCTGTTCCACTCTCGGAAATGGGAAAAGGGTTTTATTCAAGGCTGTTTCTGGTTCCCAGAAAACAAAACTCATGGAGACCTATTCTGGACCTTTCTGTGTTAAACACCTTTTTGGAAATTCCAAAGTTCAAGATGCTTACTCTGCAACAGCTAATTCCAATGCCCTCTCAGGACGCCTGGATGGTGACATTGGACTTAGGGATATGCAAATAGGCTTCCTTTATCAGACAAGAACGCAGGAAATTCCTCAGGTTCAAGGCAGGTTCGAGGCACTTTCAATTCTCTGTTCTGCCCTTTGGTTTATCTACTGCGCCCAGAGTCTTCACCAAGTGCCTGGCACCAGTAGTGGCTTACTGCAGACTTCAGGGGATCCAGATTTACCCCTATTTGGACGACTGCCGTATTCAGGCAGACAGCAAAGATCTTCTGCTTCAACATCTGGACTTTGTTCAACGTCTTCTCCTACTACTGGGATTCTCAGTGAACATAAAAAAGTCACATTTGATCCCTTCTCAACAAATGGTATTCTTGGGAGCCCTCTTAAATGCAACCTTACAAAGGGCCTACCTCACTCCAGAAAAACAAACTCAGCTGGCTTCTACTTTCACCACCTTGGCAACTCTATCTCAGCTCACTGCAAGGAAATTCCTGCAGGCTCTGGGCTACATGGCTTCCTGCATTCTGTTGATTCCAAACGCAAGGCTTCACATGAGAAAGCTTCAATGGTATCTGAAAAGTGTATGGTCACAGCATTACCACGATCTGGATATTCTGATTCCTCTGATCCCCTGCCTCCAGAAGGAGTTCCTCTGGTGGTCCAAGGCTTGCACTTTAAACGAAGGAAAACCTTTTCGTCTCCCTCAACCTACTCAAATCCTAACCACGGACGCCTCGGATTATGCTTGGGGAGCACACTTTCTAGACAATTGCCAGCAGGGAACCTGGACAAAGGATCATCTTCACTGGCACATCAATCTGAAGGAAATGTTGGCAGTTCAAAATGCCCTTTTAGCCTTCAAAAACCTTTTACAACCAGGGCCTCTGCTAATTTGCACAGACAACACCACGGTCATGTGGTACATCAACAAGCAGGGGGGTTCTCATTCATACCCCCTTTGCAGACTAGCTATGGGTTTATGGGACACAGCTCTAAATTTGAATCTGCATCTCCAGGCTCAATTCATTCCAGGGAAACAGAATCTCTTAGTAGACAGCCTGAGCAGAAACATTTCAGATCCTCACGAATGGATGCTAGACACCAACTTGTTCAACAGGATTACTGCAGTTTGGAGATGTCCCCAGATAGATCTGTTTGCATCCCATCTCAATCATCAGCTGCCTCGCTTTTGCACCAGGTCTTTCCACAAAACAGCATGGAGAGTGGATGCCCTGTCCTTCAGCTGGAGAAGCCTTTCAGCATATGCCTTCCCTCCTCTTCCTCTATTGCCTCGGGTACTACTGAAGATAAAACAGGACAAGCCCAAGTTCCTCATCTTGATTGCTCCAAATTGGCCTCGACAGTTTTGGTATCCAACCTTAAAGCTCCTGTTCTCGGGGCCTCCTTGGATTCTCCCACTGAACCCTTCGCTTCTGTCCCAGCATCAGGGTCAGTTACTACATTCCAATCTCAAGACCCTTTGCCTGGCAGCTTGGCTCTTCAAAGGAATTTGATTTCCTCTAGTCTTCCCAAACAAGTTTTGGATGTTCTTTTGGAAGCTAGACGGCCTAGCACTAGGAAATCCTATGCCTCTAAATGGAAGAGGTTTTCTATTTGGATGCAGGACTGAGGCTCTGTTCCTCAGGTTCCTGATCTCTCCTCTATTTTGCTTTACCTTTCGGAACTTTTATCTAAAGGACTTTCTTTTTCTTCCATTAAGATACATGCTTCTGCTATCTCTGCGCATTACAGTTCTGATCCTCCTGTTTTTTCACATCCTTTGGTGAAGCAGTTCTTGAGAGGGGCTAAAAATTTGCGGCCTCCAAGGACCCCTCCTGTCCCTGCCTGGGATCTTAATTATGTTTTAGAAAAACTTACTTTGCCTCCTTTTGAGCCTGCTGCATCTTCAGATATTAAGTTTCTATCCTGGAAGACTGTTCTTTTGCTAGCATTGACCTCTGCCAGAAGGGTCTCAGAGTTGCAAGCTCTCATGGCTGTGGAACCATACCTTATTTTCCATCAGGACAGAGTATCCTTGAGGACCAATCCTACTTTCATGCCTAAGGTGATTTCAAAGTGGCTTTAAATCAGACTATTCACCTTCCTACTTTCTTTCCAAATCCTCAAAATAAAGGGAAAGGATTTTGCATTCATTGGATGTGCACAGGCAGTTACGATTTTACTTGGACAAGACTAAAGATTTCAGAAAGTCTAACCAATTGTTTGTTTCCTTTGCCTCCAGTTCTCTTGGAAAACCTATTTCTAAACAAACTATTTCCAAATGGATTGCTTATGGAATCAGATTTTGTTACACTCATCATGGGAAACAGTTTCCAGGGACCATTAGAAGTCATTCTACTAGAGCAGCTGCTACTTCTACAGCTTTCCTCAGAGGAGTCCCTACCAAGGATATCTTGGAAGCTGCCACTTGGAGTTCTGTGCATACTTTTTCCAAGCACTACAATCTCCCTTGTTTTCTAAGTCTAGGGCAGGCTTTGCCTCTGCTGTCTTGCAGGGTATTCTTGCCTCCCCTTCTTCTATCTAAAGCCTCCTCCCCTCTACACTGCTTTGGGATTCCACCCTACAGTTATGACTGCAACAGTGAAACACGAAGAACATAGTACAGTTGTGTACACCTACCATAAATGTAGATGTTCGAGTGTCTTCACTGTTGCAGTCGGGTTTCCTCCCTCCTATCCCCTCTTTTCTCTTATTTGTGGTGTATTTGTGTTTCCTTGTTGGATTCATTTTGGATTTGTTGGGGACTTCTGACATCTAGGGCAAGAAAGGCTGGAGAAGATGGCGTCGGCTGAGGGCTATGTACCAAGGCGTACTGACGTCAGGATACTAGCTTATACAGCCGACGCCGGACCCAGACTTTGGGATTCTGGCCGACCTCGGGCTGCCTGCCGGCAGGAGCACCCTACAGTTATGACTGCAACAGTGAAGACACTCTAACATCTACATTTATGGTAGGTGTACACAACTGTACTATTTAATGGCCAGGCAATGATGTGTGCGAGTTGGCATGTTGGAAACAAACTTGGCAATTTTATAGTAGCACGGCTGCAGTTTGTTCAGGTGAGATGTGTGTAGGTTAGTAAAATTGGGGCAACCATAGAGGAGGGAGGGTAGAAGTAGACCATTCGCAGGTTTCAACTTGGTAGACTTGTCCAAATAGAGTTTATACCTATAGAGTTTGCCAAGCTTAAAATGGGTCTTTTTGATTGAGTTGAGTATATGATTCTCAAAGGATAGGTTATCAGTTGTGATGCCAAGTAGTTTGGCTGATGTCCTTCAAGGATGCATCTGCAGTCCTAACAAATGGGTTGTCCTGTCGTCAGGCAGCCCTTCGGTCGGCCGGATTCCAAAGTCTGGGTCTGGCCTCGGCTGGTGTCGCACTTCACCCGACGTCATCTCTGCTGGTCTTCGGGTATAAAGGCATCAGCCGACGCCATTTTCCTCAGTCTTTCTTGCCGCGTGGCCAAGCAGAAGCTGTTCGCAAGTGCCGGTCGGTCAGATCCAGAGATTACTACTACCGAATACAACTTCAAGACTTCTAAAGCTAAGTACCCGTTGGGGACTCTTTCTTGCCTCAGCCGATGTCAGAAAAAGTAAATAACTGTTTAACTTGTGGGAAACAAATACCTCATAAAGATTTCCACTCTTACTGCTTACCTTGTTTAGGCCCAGACCACGACGTAGCAGCTTGTTTAGCCTGTGCTTCCTTCAACCGACGAACGCTTAGGCGTCGGTTGGAGTTTGCTGAACAGTTTTTCGGCTCAGATTTTGCGTACATTATGCCGTCAGATCCTCCGACTACCCAAATTGTTAAAAAAAACGCAAAGAAAAGGACCGACACTCGCGGTCCGCGGTTTCGACCGAAACCACGGTAAAGCAAACCGCGAGTGTCTCGGTTTCGGCCGAAACCGAGCAAAACTGTTCAATCTACAGCCGAATCCATGACTACTACCGAGGCCCCTTCTACCCTAGCTGAATCGGCCTCTGAAATTTTACCTACAACTGTGGTTTCTACAGAGTTATCGGACACCATCCCTTTGGATGTCTCTACCCCAGCACGTGGTGCTGCTAGGCCTCCTGCAGCCATGTCTATAAAGGCCTTTGCCAGGGCTAAAGCAGCCAAAACTGCTAAATCAGTGCCTGTTAACCCCCCCTCTCACAGGCCCAGCTCCAGTTCACAAATGCTTACTTTGGCAGAGGATCTCATCTCCTTGATAAGAGGATCCCAATCTCACCCAGACAGGGCCTCACAACCCTCAGAAAAGAGACCCAGAGTAGAGCCCCCTGAGCCAGGCTCCTCAGATGACTCTTCTGATGACTCAGACATTACAGACCATCCAGAGGCTCCTCTTTCTACTTATGAAGATTCTGATGCTGAAGAATCTATTCCTTCTGCCTCTCCACCAGAGGAATTTTCCTTTGGGGAAACCTTACATGCCATGCGAGAGCAATTCCAATGGCAGGGACAAGATTTCTCAGATTCAAGGAAAAGGCTTGGGACCTTTTTACACTTACCGCAGCATAGGCCCTTAGCTATACCTCCAGTTCTTCCTGTTGTGGATGATGCCTTTAATGATGTTTGCACTGCTCCTGATACTTTACCTCCAGCCCCTGCTAAGCCCGACAGGTTCTACAGGGTACCGGACACTCATCACCACTTATACAAGGCCCCTTTTGCAGATCCGGAGACTATCTCCCAGGGGCCTAAGGCAGTAGCTTCGACCTCAACAAAAAACCCTCTCCCTTCTGATAGGGAATCCAGGTCCTTAGAGAGATGGGGTAAAAAAGTATACACCTATGCTACTCTCTCAGCTAGAGCTTTGAACTGTCAGTTTCATATGATCCAATACCAAGAGTTTATGCTTGATCAGTTAACTAAGAAACTGTCCTCTGATGATTCCTTAGATAAGAAATATGTTCTAGAAATGGTGAATAACATTCAGCAGGTTAGTAACCATTCTTTAAAATGTGGCTATGATGCACTGGAGGCTTCATTTAGATCAGCCATGACTGGCACAGTTATAAGAAGGCATGCATGGTTGAAAGAGCAGGTCTTGCCGGATCATGTTAAAGCAAAGCTTTTAGATGCTCCTATGGACAAGGTCAGTCTATTTGGTTCTCCTGCCCAACAAGTAATGAAGAAAATGGAAGAGAAGGCAAAATCTGTACAAACAGTTAAAGATTTCTTACAGGTAACAGCCCCCAAGGTTCAGCAGGAACTGGCCTTCCAAAAATTGGTCCTTTCCAGACTCCTCTAAAAGCCAGAGAGGCAGGAATAGATGTTCCAGAGGCAGAAATCAATCCAGAGGAGGTGCCTACAGGGGACGCCAGTGGCAAGGCAATAACCAACGAGCCACGGATACAACCACTACCACTGCAACAGGACAATCACAGTGACTTGGTTCTAACACCGCCTACCAGGGAACAAATTGTAGCACCCTTAGGCGGAAAGTTAGCATTATTTTCAAAAAACTGGCACTATATCACAAGAGACAACTGGATTTTGCAAACTATAGACCAAGGGTACAGGTTTCATTTCCACACCTTACCAGCAAAAAGAGCAATGCCAAACCTGCCACCAAATCAAAAGTCAGAAGCCCTAAAACAAATAGCTCAGTTAAAAAAGATGAGAGCTGTGGAAAGGGTACCACCTACAGAACAGGGCAAGGGATTCTACTCCAGACTCTTCCTAGTACCAAGAAAAGAAAACAGTTGGAGACCTATTCTCGACCTGTCCGCTTTAAACACATTCATCATTGTTCCAAAATTCAAAATGCTGACCCTACACCAACTTCTTCCCATGCTGGGCAAGGAGTATTGGCTGGTAACTCTAGATCTCAAGGAGGCATACCTGCACGTCCCCATACGACCAATTTGCAGAAGATACCTCAGAGTTCTTGCAGGATCAGAGCATTATCAATTCTCAGCATTGCCCTTTGGCTTATCTACTGCGCCCAGAGTGTTCACAAAATGCCTGGCATCAGTAATCGCTCATTGCAGGCTTCAGGGAATCCAAATTTATCCATACATGGACGACTGCCTGATACAAGCGGACAACAAAAGCAAGTTGACACAAGACTTACAAAGAGTCATTTGCTTACTACAAGCTCTGGGATACACAGTCAATTTAAAAAAGTCAAAACTGATACCATCCCAGACAATAACATTCTTGGGTGCAGAATTGGACACAGTAAAACAGATGGCATTCCTAACTACAGAAAAACAAGAACAACTTCCTCTGTACTTCTTGACACTAGCAAAGCAGAACAAACTAACAGCAAGGAAAGTTCTGCAGGCTTTGGGTTTCATGGCATCCTGCATAATCTTGGTCCCCCATGCCAGACTGCATATGAGAAAGCTACAGTGGTACCTAAAGAATTTATGGTCTCAACACAAGCACAGCTTAGAAACCAAATACCATTAATTCCATGCCTGAAACAAGAGTTCCTATGGTGGGCTCAGACATGCCAGGCAAACCCAGGATTGGCCTTCCACAACATTCAAGCAAGCCAAACCATCACAACGGACGCCTCAGACCTTGGTTGGGGGGCACACATGCTGGACAAGTGCATTCAAGGCCTATGGACTCCAGATCAGCTACACCTGCACATAAATCAAAAAGAGATGCTGGCAGTAAAACTGGCAATCCAGAATTTCAGACCATTCCTCAGAGGGCCAAGTGATGATAAGGACAGACAACACCACAGTCATGTGGTACATCAACAAACAGGGAGGTACTCATTCATACCCCCTATGCCGAATGACTCTGGACCTGTGGAATATGGCTCTGAGCTACAACATTCAATTACAGGCAATATTTGTACCGGGAAAAGAAAACATCCTAGCAGACATGTTAAGCAGAACTACCTCGGATGTTCACGAATGGATGCTACACCCGGACATCTTCAAGGCCATCACAAAGAAATGGGGAATGCCACAAATAGACCTATTTGCATCCCCACTCAACCACCAGCTCAAGAAATTCTGCACAAGGACTTACCACCCTCTTGCTTGGAAGGTGGACTCTATCCTTCAATTGGAAAGGCCTAACAGCATATGCATTTCCACCCCTTCCTTTGATGCACAAGGTACTACTGAAAATCAAAGAGGAACGGCCAAGGATAATTCTGATAGCTCCAAATTGGCCAAGACAACATTGGTATCCATTACTGAGGAACATGTCTCGGGGGGAAACGTGGACTCTACCCCTGATTCCTTTGATGTTGACCCAGTGCAACTACAACATCTTGCATCCAAACCTGAAAACTCTGCAACTCACTGCCTGGAACATTACATAAGAACATCTAACCCAGATTTATCCCAAAGGGTTAAAGACATTATCCTTGAGGCCCGCAGACCTTCTACCAGAAGGAACTATGCAGGGAAATGGAAAAGGTTTGTCATTTGGAGTACGGAAAGAGGGAAAGATGTGTCAAAAGTAGATATTGCCAACATCCTGGAATATTTGGCAGAGCTCCTACATACTGGCCTGTCTTATTCCTCCATCAAGATACATGCATCGGCTATTTCTGCAGAATACAGCCTCGATCCCCCTGTCTTCTCACATCCTCTACTCAGGCAGTTCCTCAGAGGAATTAAGAATGTAAAACCTCCTAGGAAACCACCATTACCAGCATGGGACTTGAATTTTGTGCTAGAAAAATTGACACTCCCTCCATTCGAACCAGCAGCAACAGCAGATCTTCAACACCTATCCTGGAAAACTGCTTTCCTACTGGCAATTACTTCAGCAAGAAGGGTTTCGGAACTACAGGCTTTAATGGCAGTACAACCCTTCCTAATCTTCCATCAAGACAGAGTGTCCATGAGAACTAATCCTACATTTATGCCTAAGGTGGTATCCAGACTGTTCTGTGGATTGGGAAAGAAGGTAGGTAGGTGGATTGCCTGGTTTAGAGACAAAGGGGAAAGACTACTGCATACCTTGGATGTACATAGACAGTTGCGCTACTACCTGGACAGAACCAAGGGCAATAGAAAAACTGACCAGCTCCTAGTAGCCTATGCAACAGGAAGGGAAGGAAAAGCAATTTCCAAACAGACAATCTTCAAGTGGATAGGAAATTGCATAAGATTCTGTTACTCCTATCATGGAAAGCAAATTCCACAGAACATAAGGCCTCATTCTACAAGGGCTACAGCCACTACCACAGCCTTCTTACGAGGAGTGACTACCAAGGACATTGAGGCTGCTACTTGGACCTCCGTGCATACATTTACCAAGCATTATAACTTACCTCTATACTCTAGATCCCGAGCAGGCTTTGCCACTGCAGTGTTGCAAGGGATCCTAAGTACACCATAATTCTTATTCCTCCTCCCCTAGTTTGGCTATGGTATTCTACCCATTTGTTAGGACTGCAGATGCATCCTTGAAGGACATAGTACAGTTTTGTACCTACCATAAATGTAGATGTCCGAACAGGATAGCATCTGCAGTCAGGATTACCCACCCTCCTTCCCCTCTGTGGTACTCCTAGGGTATTGCCCACCTAATAGCTAGCGGGGGGGGGGGATCTCTTATGGTGTATTTGTTTGTATATATGTACATACATGCATATTTTTTGTGTTTGCCTTCTACTTTTTGGGAAACATTGGCATTTACCCAAAAATTTAGCTATCCAAGAGGGCTACTGGCATCTGGGGCAAGAAACACTGAGGAAAATGGCGTCGGCTGATGCCTTTATACCCGAAGACCAGCAGAGATGATGTCGGGTGAAGTGCGACACCAGCCGAGGCCAGACCCAGACTTTGGAATCCAGCCGACCGAAGGGCTGCCTGACGACAGGACAACCCATTTGTTAGGACTGCAGATGCTATCCTGTTCGGACATCTACATTTATGGTAGGTACAAAACTGTACTTTTTTACAATTTCAATTTCTGTATTGTTTTGAGAGAATATTTTAAAGTCTAGAGTTAGAGGTTTGGTTGTGAAGAGTGAAAGTTTTGATTTTTGGGGATTAAGTAGCAGTTGAGCTTCGTTAAACTAAGATTCGATGGAAGTAAATGCATTTTGTGTTAACTTTAGGAGGGCTGAGATGTTGTTAGAGGATGTAACTATTGTCGAATCATCCGCATATTGAATGAGTGTACTTTGCAGGGATGCTTTATGGAGATTATGAATAAATGTTAAAAAAACAAGGGCTCAAGAACAGACCCTTGGGGGGGGGATGACTGTGGTGATGAGTAGGTAATCGGATTGCTTACTTTGCCCATCTAACAGATGGTTTTCTGTTGTGTAGATAGTTATGGAACCAGGATAGCGTGTGTGGGGAGCAATTTACGGTCTCTGGTTGTAAAAGTAGCTTTGAGTGGGATACTGTATCAAAAGCTTTTGATAGGTCTAGTAGGATCACTGATGTTAGTAGGCCTGCATCAAGAGCTTTGTATAAAGTGTTGGTAAATGACAGGCTGCTGTGCTGTGTGCTGGCCGAAAACCATGTTGGGTTGGTGCAAGTAGGTTATTGTCTGTGAGATGTTTTAACAATTGAGAATGAATACACTTTTTCTAAAATTTTAGATAGAGGTGAAAGTATGGAGATGGTCTGGTACTCCTTAATGTGGATAAAAACACTGCCCCTGTAAACAGGTCTTTCAGTCCTAACTAAAGCTTTTGATTTGGTGGACCACTCCATTCTCATAACCTATATGCAAGGTCTTGTGCACAAGTCAGAAAGCAACTCTCTGATTCCGCGACTGCTATATTCTGTCAAATTTGGCATCTGCACATATTGTGAATGCCCCTTAATTAGAGACATTACTCTGGGATCAAGCCTGGTACCATCACTTTGCTGTGTTCAGAATCAAACTTCTGTTTGAAATACTTCAGCTTCCAGTGTTGTATGCCAATGTCAGGGTACTGTTCAATTCCAGCGAGAGACTCCCCACCCTGCAATCCCACTAGACTCTGCCTACTACTAAATCCTTCCAAAACAAAATCTGTGATCTTTGGCATAAAACCTGAATACTGCAAACTCCCCAGCTCTTTTCACATTGGGGCTGCAGACAATGCATACATTGAAAGTGTCTATTCCTTTAAACACCTTGGATTTTTTTTACGTTTCTCTCTCCTTTCAAATACAGCTAGACAAAAGTAGAAAAAAACTGACTTGTTCTGTGCAAGAATAATGTTCTGTTTCATACCTGTGCTACAAGATCAGCCGCAGACAAAGGTGTACTTTTGTCACACCTGGAATATAGCCTATACCTATGTCTCAAGAAGGAATGAGAAAACACTTTCCAACAAAATTTGCAAATTTATTACGGTCTTCCTCCAGACAAGAACACCACTGCTTAATAAATGTTTTACATTTAGCCAGAGGGCAGAACTTTTATTAGATTTTCACTTAAACTCCTGCAGCGAAATTTTAGTCTGTTAGCTGCAATCTCTGCAATATTCCCATGTGTCAACCACAGTACCCTGATTAATACTCCTGGGTTACTATACAGGTTGACAAATGTAAATAAGCAAAAATTATTCGTAACTGATCCTCACGTGGTGGTAGAGCTCCTGATTTGCAGGAAATGTGTGAAAAAAGAACATGTATATCTAAATATAAAAATAAAAGCTTCAGGGTAACTTCCATCTGCCCGAACCAGCAGTCAGTTTGAGCTGAGCTGACTTAAAAAGACATTGGGCAGCAAGCTTCTTGAGAGCTTTCCTGCAGTTGAAGAGATTAACTCTTTTGCGGGCTTTAGAGGATCAACTGTCTTGCTTGTGCTATCCCTTTAGGGAAAAAGCATCCACATTTAAAAAAAAAAAGCCTTTTTAAACCTATTAGCCATGCATCCCAAAGCTCTAAGTTGTGGTACCCCTGATAAGTGTAAGCAGGGGCCTGGGAGAGTAATGGACACAGGCAACCTGTAAAATGGTTAGAGACATCAAAGGTGCTAAACCTGGGATGAGGTTCCTTATCCATTTGTCCACAGTACACCTGCATTGGTTTAGGGAGGAACTTTGCTTCACATGGATGTGGAAGCCTGTTTCAGAGACTGGGCAGTCTCTGGGATACATGTATTTTCAGCAGGTCATATTTATGTCATAGGCAAGGTTTAAGTAGTTAGAATGGGTAATTCTGGTGTGGTTTGTTTTCTGGCTGTGTAGGAGGTCCATCAGTGTGGGGTCTGACAATGCCCTGTATGTCAGGCACAGATCTACTCTCACCAGCCTGTAGGAGGTAGAATACAAGGATAAGACCTTGATGTGGTCTGCGTAGGACATTTTACTTGTGCCCTGTATTGTTGTATTGAGAAACCTCTGTGGATGTTCCACTGCATTCAGCATTCATCGGACATTTCATTGAGTCCAATGCCACCTTTGGTATGTACTTAACTAGAAATGTCCAACAAATGGAACAATAACTTCCTTTGACGTAAATGCCATACCTTTGCGTATAAGTTGTGTAAAGTAGAATGATTTTCTCACTACTGTAGACACATGATGGTCAAAGCCTAGATTATGGTCTGTGTGTGTCCCCAAGTTCCTGGCTACTGGGTCAACTCTAAAGGGGTGTGTTGTCAATATGATGCTTACCAGGAATGGATGACTTCCTGAAGGATACCTTTAAGCATTTCTTGGCATGTAGTTTTTGTCCATGGCTCTGAAACCAGTTGTTTGTCAGCCCTGCCTGGAGAACATTTGTGTCTGTGTGGGATACGATGACCGCTCCTAATTTGAAGTCCTTGACTTCACTGAAGTAAATGCCAAAAAGGAGCAGTTCAAGGACTGATTCCTGAGGGATGCCACATGTGACTAGCCTCTTTTTAGAGGAGGACTCCCCAATTCTAACTACCGGAGTCCTGTCTTTTGAGTCAGTTGGCTATCCACCAGGTGACATCTGGGTTTGTACCTAATCTCTTGAGTTTATCAACAGTGCTAGAGTAGGATATTGTGTCATATGCCTTGGCCAGGTCAAGGTAGGCAGTGTGAACCATTTTGCCCTTGTTCATTGCTTTGGTGACCTTGTCAATGAAGTCTACCAGGTTGAGTAGGCACGACTTGCCCTTGATGAAACCAAACTGGGTTGGGTCCAGTGTCTGGAGGTTTACCTTATTGATTAATTTCCATGATGATTCTTTCCATGGCTTTGCACGCAAGACCAGTGGGTCCATATTTTCCAGGGTCTGTAGATGGCCCAGCTATGTGCAGAGGGATGACTGTTGCTGCTGTCTATTCATGAGGCATGAAGCCTGTTTGGAGGCTACATTAAATAGCAATTCCAGAGTGTCTGATAGCTCATGTTTCGTGCTATTTAGAAGGCATCCTGGGATGTTGTATGGGCCTGTTGATGCAGTGTTCTTGGCCTTGGAGAGAGCGTTAAGGACCTGTTCTCTAGTGATAGCAGGGGAAGTTGTATTTGATAATATTGCCTGAGGGAAGGTTGAGTTGGAGGGGGAGATAATGTTAGAGCTGAATTTATGGGCCAGTAGGTTTGCTACATCTTCTGGCTCAGTATAGATGGCTCCATTTACAATGAGCTCTGCACACAATTGTGTATTGCATTGAGTTTGTGGACATAGCTAAAGAATGCCTTGTGGTTGTCCTTTGCCTGGGAGGTCACATTTACCACAGATTTGGGTTTGGTAGCATTGAGCTTGAGGCCATGGCTTTGACACCAGGCATCTGTCTCTGTGAGGCCCTTTTTGTAGGATGTCCATTTATAGCTCCTAGTTTGCAGTCATCTGCAGACTTCATTAGCCAAAGAAATTCTGTGTTAGCCTGTACTTAAGAAAAGTAGATACCAAACAGGAGAGGACCCAGGACTGAACCCTGTGGTACTCCACTTGTCACTGATCTGAAGTTGGATTTGGAGTCTGCTGCTTTCACAGTGTGGGTTCTGTCAGTGAGCCAGTTGGTAAGCCATCTTGTGACATAGGGATTTATACCTAGTTTAGTGAGTTTGTCTAAAATTCCAGAATGGGGAATGGTGTCAAATCCCTTTGCGAGCTCTAGATAGGCTGTGTGAACCACCTTACCCTTATCTACAGCTTTGGTGACCGCTTCAAAGATTTTTATCAGGTTTAGGAGACATGATCTGCCTTTTACAAACACGAACTGGGTGTGGTCCAGAGTTTGGCGATTACCAATGTCTTTGTTTATAAGATCCATGATGATATGTTGCATGGCCTTTCAGACCAGGCTCGTTAGGCTAATGGGGCATTAGCTCCCAGGGTCCATGGTGGCTCCCCCTTTGTGGAGTGGGATAACCGTCGCTCTGTGCCATTCAGTGGGCACAAAGCCTGAGGTGAGGCTATGATTGAACATGGTGCTTAGGTGGGGTTCCAGTTCATTCTGCAGTTCATGTAGAACGCAGCCTGGGATGTTGTCAGGTCCCATGGATGCTGTGGTCTTGGCTGTGGAGAGTGTGGTTTTTACTTGTACAGTCATGATTACAGGAACTTTGCATTTTTCTCGTATAGAGATGAGCCCCTTAGGGGGTGAGAGGGGGGTAAAGACAGCGTTGGCACTGAATCTATCTGCCAAGATATTGGCAATATCACTTGGTTCTGTATATTTGGTGCCATTGTGCTGCAACTCAGAGCAGATCTGAGTATTTCCATTGAGATTTTTGACATAGCTATAGAATGCTTTCTGGTTGTCTTTAGAATCAGTGGCAATTTTGTTTTAGTAACTAGTTTTGGAGGATTTTATGAGGGATTTCAGCTTTTTACTGAGGCTGATGAGGGAGTTCCTCCACTCCAGGGATTTTGATCTTTTTTGCAACAGTTTCTTTCTTCTGTTGTAGAGTTTGTTTATGGCAGGGGACCACCAGATTGGCTTCCTTTTTTGGAGGATAGCATCTTGGTTCTGTTAGGGCTAGCGCTATCCATGCACTCTAGTAAGTGCTTATAAAAGTGCATGTGTGTAGGACTCCGCAGTCGTAACTCTATTGTCCGTCTGCATGGGTGTCGTGAAGTTTGCCACTTCTGTCTTAAGAAGCATGAAGGTAGCTTTGGAGAAAATGTTTATGGTGGTTTCCTTAATGGGGGGGGGGGCAGGATGTGGATGCCTAGGGTGATTAGCTTGTGGTCGGATCTGACCAACGAGGATTTGACCTCTGGTGTGGAACACCAGTCGCCCATGTTGGTAATGGCCAGGTCTAGGATATTGCTGCCTCTGGTGGGGGTGTTGATTAAGTTGATCCAAGGCATTGGAAGTTATGAATTCCAGAAAACACTGAGCAAAAGAGTTTGTACATGATAGGTTTTCCCAGTTAGTAGTGGGATAGTTGAAATCACCCATTATTTGGGTGTTGGGTTGTGGGCAGCCACGGTGGTGCAGTGGTTAGCATTGTCGCCTCACAGCAAGAGGTTCTCCGGTTCGATCCTCTGCTGGGGTTTGTTCTGTGCGTAGTCTGCATGTCCTCCCTGTGGTTGCGTGGGTTTCCTCCGGGTGCTCCGGTTTCCTCCCACATCCCATTGACATGTTGCAGGTGGATTGGATACTCTAAACTGGCCCTAGGTGTGAGTGTGTGTGTGCCTTCTGTGGAAGGTTGGGTGCCGGGCTGGCAACTAGTCACTGTAAAACTCCACTGCCAATCATGAGCGGACAGGTGATCTGCTGTGGCGATTCCTAACCTGGAAAAAGCCGAAAGTAGAAAAAGAAGATTAGGGTGTTGGGTTGTACTCTAATATTTTCCAATGTATCAAGAAATGAGGAGTGGGAATCCTGGGGCATGGTGGGGGATCTGTAGCAAGTTACAATTTGGATTGCGGTCTTGCCCAAAGTTAGTTGCAGTTGGATAATCTTGGATGCAGTATGCTGAGCAACTAGCCTGGAGGTGTGGATGAATATGGACACTCCTCCACCTTGAGTGTTTCGGTCCAGGCTAGGTGACCGAAAGGCATGGTATAAATTACAGCTTGGTAAGGCAGGGGTGCTCTCTGTGGCCTTGAACCATGTCTCTGTCATTGCACTGTGCATGTGTATGTGTGTGTGTATATATGGTGACATACAAGAGTGGAGGAAGATGCACACAGGTGGATTATATCTTATGTAGAAGGGCCAGTTTGAAGGAGATTGGAGACTGTAAAGTGGTGGCCGGAGAAAGTGTAGTTAGGCAGCATAGGATGGTGGTTTGTAGGATGACTGTGATCAAGAAGAGGAGGAGGAGTGTGAGGGCAGCACCAAGGATCAAATGGTGGAAATTGAAAAAGGGTAATTGTGAGGTGGAGTTAAGGGATGAGTTAAGGCAGGCACTGGGTGGCAGTGAATAGTTACCAAATAGCAGGTAACTACAGCAGAGCTAGTAAGGGAGACTGCTAGAAAGGTGCTTGGTATCACATCGGGACAGAGGAAGGACGACAAGGAGACATGGTGGTGGAATGAGGAAGTATCGAAGAGTATATAGGCAAAGAGGTTGGCAAAGGAGTGGGATTGTCAGAGAGATGAAGGAAGTAGACAGGAGTATAAGGAGATGAGGTGCATGGCAAAAAGAGAGGTGGCGAAGGCTAAGGATAAGGCATATGAAGAGTTGTATGAAAGGTTGGACACTAAGGAGGGAGAAAAGGACCTGTACCGATTGGCTAGACAGAGGGACCGAGCTAGGAAAGATGTGCAGCAGGTAAGGGTGAAAAAGGATAATAAGGGAAACATACTCACAAGCGAGGAGAGTGTGTTGAGCAGATGGAAAGAGTACTGTGAGGGGTTGATGAATGAAGAGAATGAGAGGGAGAGAAGGTTGGATGATGTAGGGAATAGTGAATCATGAAGTGCAGTGGATTAGCAAGGAGCAAGTAAGGATAGCTATGAAGAGAATGAAGAATGGAAAGGCTGTTGGCCCAGTTGACATACCTGTGGAAGCATGGAGGTGTTTAGGTGAAATGGTAGTGGAGTTTTTAACCAGCTTGTTTAATGAAATCTTGGAAAGTGAGAGAATGCTTGAGGAATGGAGAAAGTGTTTTGATACCGATTTTTAAGAATAAGGGTGATGTGCAGAGCTGTAGTAACTACAGAGGGATTAAATTGATAAGTCATAGCATGAAGTTATGGGAAAGAGTAGTGGAAGCTAGCTTAAGAAGGGATGTGATGATTAGTGAACAGCAGTATGGTTTCATGCCGGGAAAGAGCACTACAGAT